>NW_024081272.1:71293-169166 GCF_003009895.1 Hyaena hyaena | reverse complement strand
ACGTATAGGAGGATTAGGAGGAACTTAACTGAGGACCATGGGGGAGAAGGGGGGAAATGGTGGGGGAAAGGGAGAGAGGCAAACCATGAGAGACTCTTGAATGCTGAGAACAAACTGAGGACTGATGGATGTCAGGGGGAGGGGGGAGATGGGCATGGAGGAGGGCACTTGTGGGGATGAGCACTGGGTGTTATATGGAAACCAACTTGACAATAAACTATTTGTAAAAAATAAAAATAAAGAAATAAAACTACGGTAGGGTCAGCACCCTCCTAAACTGTTGGTGGGAATGTAAACTGATGCAGCCCCACTGGAAAACAGTGTGGAGTTTCCTCAAAAAATTCACAGAACTCCCCTATGACCCAGCAATAGCACTGCTAAGAATTTACCCCAGGGATACAGGAGTGCTGATGCATAGGGGCACATGTGCCCCAATGTTCATAGTAGCACTCTCAACAATAGCCAAAACATGGAAAGAGCCTGAGTGTCCAACAATGGACGAATGGATCAAGAAGATGTGGTTTATCTATACAATGGAATACTACATGGCAATAAGAAAGAATGAAATCTGGCCATGTGTATTAACATGGATGGAATGTGAGGGTGTTATGCTGAGCAAAGGAAGTCAGGCAGAGAAGAACAAATACCTTATGTTTCCACGTATAGGTGGATTAGGATAAACTTAATGGAGGACCATGGGGGAGGAGAAGGGGGAAAAAATAGTTGGGGAGAGGGAGGGAGGCCAACCATGAGAGACTCTTGAAGGTTGAGAACAAACTGAGGACTGATGGGGGTGGGGGGGGAAGGGGAAGGGGGCTGATGGGCATGGAGGAGGGCACTTGTTGGAATGAGCACTGGGTGTTGTAGGAAAACCAACTTGACAATAAACTATGAAGGGAAAAATAAACATTAAAAAAATTTTAATACAACACACACACACACACACACACACACACACACACACTAGAATCAGGAATTTTTGTTAGTCAGGGGCCATTTCCATAAGGGCAATCAGCGGTTCACACCCAAGAAGGAGCAGTTATTTGTACTAATGATCATGAAACCTGGGGAGCTGTTTAAGGTGAAACAATATTCATGACTCTCCCCCTTTCCTCAGGGCCACAGCTTGTTCCTATTATGTATCCCACCAACAATACAGGCAGGGGACTAGACCAACACCATCTCAAACATTTGATCTGAACCAGGCTTCAGATTTTGTCCCTCACCTGGTTCTTGACTTTATAGAGAATGACTTCCCTTACTTGGATGGATTCTCAGAGTGGTATGGGTTCTGCATGTGGGCTGACCTGGTGGGGACATGGGTCACAAGGACTGAACAGCACCTATGGGTCAGCTGAATTATATAGAGCATTTACTAACAATAGCTGCTTAACTAGGAGTGGACTGCCAAATCATGGCCCAGGGATAAAGTTAGGTAGTGGTGCTGTAGTAGTGTCTAAGGTCCAAGGGGATCAAATGATTATACTTAAACAGAGTCAGAAACAGGGGAGTGGTAGGGGGTGTTGCTGGGAATAAGTCTGATAGTTGGATAGGTGGGGCTTGTGATTCAGGATAAAGGCCATGAATAAGGAGAAGCTGTGGAAGCCTGTAGAGACATCTGAAAAAGGGCATAGTTGATCTGTTCAAAGAAAACTAATAGCCAGAAAAAGATAAACATTTTCTAACAACAAAACAAAGCAAACCAAACCAAACAAAAATAAACACCATTTTCTCAGGAGAAACCCTCCATCAAATGTATGGGGGTAGATATTGCTCCTGAGTGTTGCTACCAGACATCCTGGGAATTTTCAATACAAGAAAGCCAACATGACAGCAAAACCAAATTTTTGGTAGACACTGAAAGAAATGAGCCCAAGTATTTGTTTTTCAGGTTCTGGGAAAGACTTCCACAGAATTTAAAGCCACCATCCTATTTTCAGCCACCTCTATTGCATTGGGGGACTCTAGTTCCTGATTGTAAAGTCCTATCATGTGACTCCTCACCAGTGTCTACCCTCTCATTCTTCCTTGTTGTTGAGCCATTTTCCAATTCTGTATCAGATTTCCATTTTCACTTGGGTGGTTCCTTAGACACTCATTAGGACAGAATGTGTCAATCTGTTTCTTATTCTACTTATTTTGGGCCCCAGATTAAAATCCTCATGAAGACATACTGGGTTTTATACTTTAGGCCACTTCAGAGTAGAAACCATTATACCGGAAAGGAAATTAGCAAGCATCTAGGTATTTACCAAAGACGGTGAGAATAAGATGACACTGGATGAATATACAGGTGGTGCATACACCAGTAGGTTTAAGTAGGTACTTATTTTTGAAAAATGTAACTAGCCATTGTGTCAATTAGGATTGCATTTCAGTATATGTAAATTGAAGCCAAGTAAAAAATGATTGTATAGGTTTAAAGAAAAATACTAAGCAAACAATGTAAGCGATCTAGTAGAAAAAAAAAAATCAAGAAGGTAGTAGAAGATTAAGGAGATTTAGAGAACACTACCTTATTTTACAGAGGCAAGAGAAACTTAGAGAAATTATGTATGCATGCTTACTAAGAACATGGGCTCTTGAATCATCTCTTGCCTGAATTTGAGTCCTAACTTCACTTTGTACTAATTGGATATTTGACAAGTTCTAGAACCTTTCTCAATTCTCTGATCTGTAAATGGGGATGAAAAGATCTATTAGCCATGGTACAATATTGAATCCTCTGGTCAGTTTATTAAAAAATGCATAGCAAAAAAAATAAATGTTTGATGAATTGTCAGTGTTGTAAGAGGTCAACGTTGAGACTAATTCTTACATGTCAGGCTTTCTCAACCTGGGCACTGTTTGACATTTGGGGCAGCATAACTTGTTGTTGCTGACTTGTGCACTGCAGCACATTTAGCAGCATCCTTGGCCTCTGGCCACTAGATGTCAGTAGCACCCCTCCCCTAGTTGTGAAAAACCAAAATGTCTCCAGACTTGACTAAATGTCCCTGGAGGGCAAAGCCGCTTCCTTGGATATCCACTGTTACAGGTTAATATAGCTGTAGTTGATGACTAATATGTTGTGACATAATCAGTCTTCTTTGGTGTTCTCTTTAGATGCTTCTGGTACTATGGGATAGTTGAAGGAGCAAACCTGAGCTTCAATTCCTGTTCGGTCTCATATTTGCTGTAGGACTTTGGGTAAATTATTTAATCTTTGCTCTATGTTAGTAAGAGGAATAACCATGCCTCCCTACTTCTCAGGGCTATGTTAGGACCACACACAGCATTGTGCCACAGTCTGGGTTCACTAGATGTTCGTTTCTCTAGCTCTTCTTTCCCCTTCCTCCAGTGGGGGTTGTGGAAGCAGGAGGACCAATGGATGGAAATAGGTGAACTTTCTGATCGAGATCCGAGTTCTTTTGAGTTCCATAAACCTTGAGAAGTGGAGTATTTCAGGGGCGCCTGGGTGGCTCAGTCAGTTTGGCATCCGATTTCAGCTCAGGTCATGACCTCACAGTTCATGGGTTCGAGGCCCGCATCGGGCTCTATGCTGACAGCTAGCTCAGAGCCTGGAGCCTGTTTCAGATTCTGTGTCTCCCTCTCTCTCTGACCCTCCCCTGCTCATACGGTCTCTCTCAAAAATAAATTTTAAAAATTTTAAAAAAAAAAAAAAAAGAAGTGGAGTATGGAGTATTTCAGGTTTGGCCTTAAGGGGTGCATAAGAAGTTTGTAGCTGGAGACATCTAAGAATATGTATATGTAGATTTGCACTTAATTTACAACACATTGTTGAAGTCCTTATACACAAAACATGGAGACTGCCTCCAGAGTCGCAAGGGCAGCAGGTGGCCATCATCTCTCATACTATGTTCTTTTGGACCTTATTTCCACTGGCATCCTGAAAAGTGATCACTTTGGGGAAACTGAGGGAATAAATACAACTCCTTTCAGACTATTCTACTGATCTGTGGAGTGATTTGGGTAATGGTCACATTTCTTTATGGAACTGACTTTACCGACTTTCATCTGCTTGGACCCTTATTGCTAACCTATAGCAAGCATACTCTCTCAATCTGGACCCTGTGGATCAGCCTTGACATTTGTGCAGTGGCTAGATGGGGGAAAGACAAGCTTGATACATACTGTACAGGCAAGCAGACATGAGGTAGTCAGCATGAGAAGTGCAGGAAAAGGCACATCACAAGGAAGCTGCCTCAAACAAAACAATGCTAATGGGCTTGCTGGGGAGTTACTCAAATAGACCCACATTGTATTTGCATATGGAAACCAGAAACAGGATCAATAGACAGCAGGTGGAAGGAGACAGGGGACTTAATGCCAGATTGTTTACCTTCCTGTTTCTAGAGATTGTGCTCCTTTTACTATCACACATGCTTCCTCCAAATTCTTTGTAATCATAGGCTGTTGGTATGAGGATTCTGAAATAGGACTTATATTTTTAAGCTTCCCATTCACCATAACTTAGTACTAGGCCCTGTAATTACCCACCTTGGAACTGTATGCAAACTTTGTTCTAGTAAACCTGTTAAAAAAAACTTGTCTGGGGACTGACTTTCCTGTTTTCGTGAGTATGGGAGCTCTAACCATCCAGACCAAGCATTCTGGTCATGGTCCAGGAGACAGACTTCCCCTCACATCTGAAAAGCCACAGCAGGGCTGTAGAGGGGAGGAGGGTCTGTGTGGGGAGGTTGAGATCTTTAACTCAACATATTCTTGTAATGTTGCTGTAACAAGTCACCAAAAATTTAGTGGCTTAAATAAACACAAAGGCATTATCATTTAACTGTAGGTCAGAAGTCTGACATGGGTTTCACCGAACTAACATCCAGCTGAATTCCTTTGCTGAGACTCTAGAAGAAAGTGTTTCCTTACCTTTTCCCGACTCTAGAGACAGCCTTCATTTCTTGGTTCATGACCCCTTTCCTCCATCTTCAAAACCAGAAGTTATCCATTTGCTTCTTCACCATGACCTTTCTCTCTAACTACACCCAGTGCAGGGATCTCCCCTTATAAAGAACCATGTGATTAGATTGGGTCCACCTGGATAAATCAGTCTATTCTCCCCATCTCAAAGTCCTTAACCTTAATTACATTTGGAAAGCTCCTGTTGCCACATAAGGTAACATAGTCACAAATTCTGGGGATTAGGATGTGAAGATCCTTGAGGGGCATTATTCTGTTTACCATATCCTCATTCAGATTACGAGTACAGCAGGCATAAACAGGTTTGGGAATAAACACAATTGACTGTTGATAAACATACAACTAACTTAAGGGAAACAGAAGAGTGGATGTGCTAGGAAGCAGCTGACTGGCTGATGTACTGTGACTACTCAGTATGCATTGGGCATCTGTCTTTTTTATAGAGGAAATGGATAGAGTTGGTTAATCTGGAAATGGTTAAATGGCAGTCAGTTAATAGAATTTATAGTGCCATTTAGTGGGGCAGATTTGGGAAGCTGAGTTTGATACTGTTGTTAGGAACTTGAATTCTGATAGGTTAACTCCCAGAGAGAAAACAATTAAAAACTATTTTGATCCCATATAGAAGTGGAATGAGAGAGATACCTGCTATCTACTTGAGATAGGCACCCCTTGATTTTGAGATGGAAGCTGGATTGTTATTTAAGGCAACTGATGTAGAGCTAGGGAGAAAGAGGAACAAATAAATCTTTAAAAAAATGGAATTTGGCTCAATAATTCTGTGTAGATAGATGGCTTTTTCCATCTCCTCAGCCAAAGATTTTAACATCTTCTAAGATCAAATGTATCATGAATGTCTCACTTGTAGCTCTTATTACACAGGGTTGTAATTAATTGGTTTCACACTCAGACTTGATGCTTCTTGAGGACATGCCCTGTATCTGATTTTGCTCTTCCATGGCATCATCTGGTCCATTATCTGTTACACAGTGAAGGCATGCAAATATTTGAAGGAATAAATGAGGACCACCCACCTCCTACATCCCCTTCTTCCAGGAAGCTACTCAGGAGCATTCACATTGTGGTTGTCAGCTAGGGTCATACCTACTCTTTCTGAAGGAGTAGAGGGCTCCACTTCATATCTCATGAGAGGTTGAAAATGGTGCTTGGCAATGAAGGTTTAAGTTAGGACTAGATTTTTTGTTGATGGGAAAAGGGCTGTCTTCCAGATCAATTCTGTAAGGTTCTGTTGTTCTGGCTGGTTCTCATTTTCTCTTTGATTGCTTTAAAAGCAGATTCAAGTTGAGTAGCACAGCAGAAACCTGTAGAGCTAATTGCCTCAGAGACAGCCAGCAAGATTGCTGTGTGACGATGCAATTGTGTGATCCTTTTAAACATAGGATTGCTATTTGAAGTGATTTGCAATGATCAGATAGGCCAATAAAACACCTAATGTCCATTTTCTCTTCAAATGTTTAATGAAGTAGACGTGGCATCATGTAAGTAGAGTTAAACAGAATTGTTTACAATATGTTTACAGGGTTTTTTTTCAGTTAAGGATCATTGTTTCTGTAAGATTATTTTGCCAGTGATGTAAATCTGCTCAGACTATTGTTCACAGAACAGGGATGGACTATGGATATGGTAATATAGATAATAACATTGTTACAGTTGCAGATTTGTCCCTAGATTTCAACAATTCTCCTGCCTTACGTACATTTGGAAGTGGTCTAAATTCATTTTGGAGTCCTTAGCAATAGTCAATGTTTTCTGTAGTCCTAGGTATGCTCTCTGATGAATGGTAGAGAAATCAGTGTAAAATATGTGGTTCTATCACCATTTTTGGTCTGATTGCTCTTGTTCTCAATTCATTTGAGTATTTCTATCAGATTGGTTGGTGTTATTTTACTTTGGCCTTGTGGTGTTTGATCTGTATGCATTCTAAAAACATTATGGTCTCATGTAGTTCTGAATTAAATGCAACAAGAAAAGATAAAAAATAGTTTTACTTATGCAATTTACTTTCATAATCAACATTTATGAGTTAAGAAAAGTAGAAGAAACCATGAGTGACCCCTTGTAGATTGTCCTGAGGCTAAACTTTTTAATCATTTGGAGGAAGTTAAATTTAAGAATTATCTGCCACAGCAAAATCCCACAAAAGGTGAAATAGCTTATGTATTGGTCAGGGATGTCCAGAGAAACAGAACCAATAAGATGGCTATGTTTATATACTTATAAATATATGTCTATATGTACATGTACACCTATACAGAAATTGATTATAGTGAATTGTCTCATGTGTTTATAGAGGCTAAGAAGTCCCAAGATGTTCAGCTGGCTAGCTGGAGACCCAGGAGAGCTAATGTGTATTTCCATTCCCAAAGCCAGCAAGCTTGACACCCAAGCAAAGCCACTGTTTCAGTCTGAGTTTGAAGTCTGGAAAAGAAAGACCAATGTTCTACTTCAAGAAGTCAGAAGGGAGGAGCACCCTGTTACTTAGCTTCCTGTTCTATTCAGGTCTTCAGTTGGTTGGATGAGGCCTGTCCACACTAGGGAGGGCAATCTGCTTTACCTAGTATGCTTTCCTTAGTTGACACATAAAATAATCACAGTATGCAAGAAAGCTTTCCTTCAAGAATCCCCTGGTTCTGCTAGAATTTCGTTCTATGATCAAGAGCCTCAGCTGACACAGATTCTTTCTACAAAATAGAAAATAAGCATATATCTGTACTTATTCATTTGTCAATTTTAACTGGGTAACAGATGATACCTGATGATGATGCATTCAGTAAAGAAAGATGTGACAACTTTAAGATGCAACTAAAGCAAATTTAAATTTTGCTTTTTTAAAAAGAAGGCAGCTGCTAGGCATCTCTTTCAGTTGGCATTTGAGGAGTTCTGTGGGTCTACTCCTCAGTGAAACAAGGATAACTACTGAAAACTATAAAATAAAGTTCTAAGCATTTAAAAATCTACACTTTTTCCTAAGGGGTTACAGCAAATGAAGAAATATTTACTCAAGAAAATTTCTTAAGGGGTACCTGCATGGCTCAGTTGGTTGTTTCCAACTGTGGCTCAGGTCATGATCTCATGGTTTGTGAGTTTGGACCCCTCATTGGGCTCTCTGCTGTCAGTAGAGAACTAGCTTCAGATCCTCTCTCTGCCCCTTCCCTGTTCGCTTGCTCTTTCTCTCAAAAATAAATAAACATTAAAAATTTTTCAAAAAGAAAATCTCTTAAAACTGAGTAAGAACAGTAAAAGTCTGTGGCACTTGAGCCATGACCAGCCTTCTCTCCATCAGCTTGACAGAAACTCTACTTGTAGTGGGTGTGGCCAAGAAGATGGGGCTCTCTCTCTGAGTTTCTGATAAAAGGATATGGTATATCATCAGGAGAGGCAGGTATCCAGCACTTTTCACCCTCTCAAGCTCTGAGTTAAGAGACTACTGTACTATTGAGTGTGACTGAGAAGTCAGAGTTCCCTTCATCCACCTAACCACCACTCATGGGGCAGAAGATCTGCCCCAGGCATGTCAGGCTAAAGACACTAAAGTCCCTGATGCCCTTGTCTCACTTGCCAAGTTCACTTGTAGAACAGAGGCTCCAAGTCAGGAGAGGTAAGCCAAGAAAATCAGAGGCTACCACACCTGCCCAGAGCTTGAAAATTTTGCTCAAGGAGAGACGAAATCTGGATGGAAAGATCAAACTGAAGTTCTCTCCAAAGGGACTGATTTTATTTGAGAAAAAAATGTGAGGAAGTTTAAACCTAAGTATGGTCTCAAAAATAATAGAAATCTAAAAAATGGAAATTTTGGTGAAAGCAAATAAGAGGTGGCAGACAGTTGTTCTAAATTAAGAGCAGTAAGTGAAATCACAGACCGGCTAGGTTAACCAGTGAGAATTGGAGAAGGACAGCTAAGAAAAAACCTTTTTTAGGTTAGAACAAACCTCAAAGACTGGTCCTAACAACCACTACTGCCAGAATTTAATTGGATGAGTTTATGGAACAATTTATGTCCAAGGGCATTGTTGACAACAGTAGAAAAATTAGTAGCATGAAACTGTTGGGTGTGATACCAAGTGAAGCAGATATTTTAACAGAGAGATCAGGGAAAGGGACAAAGAGAGCTCTCTGATGGGGAAATAGACTTTACTAAAATAGTTTATCCAAATGTCTAAAAATTTGAAAAAGCAAATAGCAAACAGCCTGGGAGGCTCATTTGGTTAAGCATCCAGCTCTTGCTTTTGGCTCGGGTCATGGTCTCACAATTTGTGGGTTTGAGCTCCTGCCTTGGGGTCTGTGCTGGCAGCACAGAGACTGCTTAGGGTTCTCTCTCCCTCTCTCTCTGCCCTTTCTCTGCTCTCTCTCTCTCAAAATAAATAAATAAGCATTAAAAAAAAAAAAGAAAACAGCAATCAGAACAGGCTCCAGAGAAGGGGGATAGGAATCAGTATCCACTGCTTCAACAATATGTTACCTAAAATTTACAGTTTTTAACCAAAAAAAAAAATGTAGGACATGCAAAGAAATAGGTGTGACCCACATACAGGGAAAAATGTAGGCAAGAGAAGCCGCCTATGTGAGGACCCAGATGTCAGACTTAACACACTTTAAGGCAGCCATTATGTATGTCAAAAGAACTAAAAGGAAACCATGGTTAAAGAAGTAAAGGAAGGTAGGTTGACTGTTTCATCAAATAGAGAATATCAATAAAATATATAAATTATAAAAATGAATCAAATTGAAATTCTGGAATTGAAAGTACAATAATTGAAATGAAAAGTTCACTCAGGCTTAACAGTAGTTTTGAGCTGGCAGAAGAATCAAACTTAGGGATAGATCAATACAGATTATAAAGAACAATGGAGACAAAAAATGAAGAAAAATGAACACAACCTCAGAAAAATATAGGAAACCACTAAGCACATCTACATATGTGTAACAGGGGTACCAGAAGGAGAGGTGAGAGAAATAAGAAAAAAAAATCCAAAGAAATAATGACTGAAAACTCCCAAAATTTGATTAATCTACATATCTAAGAACACCCAAAAATTCCAAGTAAGATATACCCATAGATTCACAATAACACATCACTGCAAATATATAAAATATATTTTGTATAAAAATATAAAATCCAGACAGAGAAAATTTTGAAATCATCGAAAGAAAAATGACTTGCTGGTATAAGGGAACACTAATAAGATTAACTGCTGACAGAAACAATGGAGGCTATAAGAACACACTGTCCAGATTCAGTAGTGCTAAAGTACATAAGTCATAACTTGATAGAGCTGCAGCCCCAGAAAAGACCTTTCATGTATGGCAAATTACGAATCAGTACTTCCTAATCCTGTGTGCATTGTAGGCATCACTAAACATTTCCAATCCTCTTTCCCTTGAAATTAGTTTTGGCCTTGGAATCCTGACAACCAACTCATCTAGGTGCTCACTGCCAGTCAACCAGAAAATGCATAAAAAATGAAATACAGTTTTTATCATGCTGGCCTCATTTCACAGGTTAGGAAATCAAGGGCTAGAAGCCACAGAGAGTTAAAGGCAAAGGTAGAAGTAGCTCCCAAGTTTCCTGGCAACTGGTCCACAATACCACTCCTTAATTTGTTCAGATCCAGCCAATATCACAGGTCCTTTTAATTTTCTATCTCAGTACCTTTGTGAATTTTAACCAGCCAACCAATGAACCAACCAATCTTGTTTGTTCTAGTCCATATGAATGGAGAACTTGAAGACTGGAGACTTTATGCTGGAAAAGGAATGATTCATCAGTACCCAGAGAGGAGATCTCTATCTCTATCTCTATCTCTATCTCTATCTCTATCTCTATCTCTATCTCTATCTCTATCTCTATCTCTATAAAACTCTTAGGTTTCCTTGGAATTTCCCTGGGGTTCAAAGCTTTGTTCCTGAAGCACACTTTTCAGTCTCCCTGAATGCAGTAGAATTGGCTGAGATAAGAAAGTAGCCTCCTGCCATCCTTCCCCCTCACGCAGGGGACATCTTGTGGTAAGACCAAGCATTACTAGTACTTTAGAGGGAGTACTAATTGTCCACAGATAAAGCCTCTCATTTGTCTTCAGTTTTGAAGATGGAACTAGCCAGAGTAACTGGTGCCTGAGGTTAGCAAACTATAGCAAGTGTGTAATTAATTCATGCTTATTAATACATCTGCCAAAAGGAACTTGAATGTACTTTATGCCTTTGGGATTTTGCTTATTTAGTTAGGTTTCTCCCTCTCTTTTCCTCTCTTGGTTTGAAGAATTAGCTCTGCGAGTTCATCTGGCTTGGTAAATCAGATGTAACAAAGAGCCTCCTGCCCCTGCCCAAATTGATTGGAAGATATCAGTGGTTGAGTGAGTGTGAATCACAGTTTCCAAGGAGAATTCACCAAAGCCTCTTCCCACTATCTCCACCTATCCTTTCTTCATGTAGTTCTCTGCCTCTGGCAAGTCCATCCCTGCATCCTGGAAGCTTTCCTCCTTTAATTGACTTACCATATGGTAGGGTGGGGTTGGCATTCCAAAAAGCTAGGATTGTTTTCTCTTTCTTGTGGACACTAAATGGCAGGTACTGCTACCACTGCATTCTACTCTCCAATCTCCTATCCATCTTATGATTTTGCTGAGACTAGCTTACAGTTAGAACTTCTAGATAATATCTGTCTCCAAAGATTGCCTAGAAGTACTTTGTAAATCGTTAATTGCTATATTTTATTTATTATTTTAGCTAAATGCACTCAGATTGTTCCTACAAACCCATCTGTGTGAAATTTGGTATATGGAGATGTAAAAATCTGTCTCATCTGTTGGCTTCCTTTAGATGTCGTTTTTTGTTTCTTTTCAGACAACAGCCCTTTAGGCTTGCAACAACTTGCAGTGTTGATACTAAGAAGGTGGATAGCCACAAGTGATTTCAGATGGAGCATAAGCCTTCCTGCATTGAGATCAGGTTGCCTAATTATGAAGACCTGCTTTAAGAGAGGCTTGAGGTATTTATATTTTGCCAGCCTCTTTGGAGTGGTGTAGCCACTTTTACCTTCTATGTGACTTTGCTATGGCATATGTGCAACATCATTATTTCATTGCATTACCTTGGATGCCTTTATCTTCTATTTTATGTATAAGCAAAAATAAAACATATATTATTTATTACTTTATTAATATTTATTATAATTCAGGGAATGTTTCTTTGCTGGCTTCGTGTTTGAGGCTGTTTGAAAGTGTTTGATGTTTAAAAGAGGAGCAAGTATTTCCTTTATAATAAATCTCTGAGAGTGTTTTTAGAGTTGATAAATCCTGGGCCAATTAAGTCTCTTCTAAACTGAGGGGAGAGTTTCAAGATATAGCTGGGAGTTTGTGAATGTTGAAAAATATTAACTTCATCCAGAAGTTGACCATAGTCCAGTTTCAACATTTCCATGATTCATCTCTGGACTATAAACACATGCCAAACTAATAATCTCTTTAGGGTTAATAGAAACAAACCAACAAAACCCTTTTCAGATCATTTGAAATAATTAGCAATTGAGAGAAAACTTTGCTGGAAAGGTGGAGGCAGGAGTTTGTCACATCACAAACAACTGAAAAGAAAATTCCCTTTACACCTATTTGCTCTCCTCCAAAGCCCCTTTTCAGGTGCTTTGTCTCCATGGGTTTCTTTCTCTTTCCCCTTTCCTGAGCAGCATTTGGCCTCTTATTTTGGGGTCATTTGTTGTGCCACCCTATTTATATTGTTAGCTTGGCCACTGGAGTTAGGCCACTAATATTGATGTACTCCCATCTACCATGGCTGCCTCTTTAATGCCTTGAAGATGGGGAAGGAAGTTTCCCTTACTTCAACTCTTTATTTAACAGTGTTCAAACAGAAAGCGTTGCTTTGCCTCTTAGCATGGCAGAGTAGTTCTTAGACCTAATATTCTACTTGATTTATTCTTCTGGTTTCCTAAAATTCTTTCTCGTATAAAATCTGCCACAAGTTCTGGAGACCTGGATGAGACACTATGAGTGATGAAATCATTTTAAAATGTCCCTTCCCACTGACAATCAACCAGAAACTATGAACTAAGTTTGAACTATGTAGACCAGGGGTGGGAGCTCACAGGACATATGATGAAACCCAAGCTGCCTTTGCAAAAGTTGGAACGTCTGGTTGTTTGAACGTCCTGCATCTTCCACACTCAAGTAGAAATGCTTTTCATCAATTGTCTCTTTTTGTGAGATGGAGATATTTAAGCAGCAACTGTTTCCATTGTCATTGCCAAACACCATCAAAATGGATCAGACAACCTGATGATAGGGCTGTGCAGGTGAAAACAGATGCTGTCATCAGCTTTTTAGGACATCTGCAGGGAGAAGCATTGCCATTAAGGATTTTAACATTCAAGTCACGTTTAGAAGCTAAGAACTCTGTGACATAAGGGTTAAAATTAAGCAGCTGGTGGTGCACAGGTAACATGGCAGAGACCCGAGGAACATGTTCATTGAAGACTGGAGAAGGAGAAGCTCTGACCTTTGTTTTCCTGATTATATTGATTGTGATTGCCTTGATCCTCATGAAAATGAGAAATGATATTCAGCTACAGTAATATGGTTTTGAAAAAATCTAAAAATTATTTGAAAAAGAGAAGCCACTTTTTAAAGTTTTTTTTTTAATTTTTTTATTTTTAAAATGTTTTATTTATTTTTGAGAGAGAGAGACAGCATGAGCAGGGGAGGGTCAGAGAGAGAGATAGAGGGAGACACAGAATTGGAAACAGTCTCCAGGCTCTGAGCTGGCTGTCAGCACAGAGCCCGATGTGGGGCTCGAACCCACGAACTGTGAGATCATGACCTGAGTCAAAGTCGGACGCTTAACCGACTGAGCCACCCAGGCGCCCCTTAAAGTTTTTTTTTTTAATTTATTTTGAGAGAGAGATCAAGGGAGAGAATGAGCAGAGGGACAGAGGATCTGAAGTGGGCTCTATGCCAATAGCAGAGAGCCTGATGTGGGGCTCAAACTCATGAACCATAAGATCATGACCTGAGCTGAAGTCAGATGCTTAACCAACTGAGCCACCCAGGTACCCCTAGAGGTACCCACTTTTTAAAGGTCCTTAACAAAAATTTAAAGATAGTATTTTTTTCTGTGTAAACATATCTAATTTCTATACATTATATGGAGTATCAGATTGAACCACGTGAAATTGCAATAATTCAACTGTTTTTTACTTAAAACAATGGCTTTACCATATATTTCTATGGATCTTACAGTATTTCTGAATGGTTGGGGGTACTATGGATGTTCTCTGTGTTGGAGTTGCTTGAGGTCCTGTTCATGGTCCTCTTCTGACTTGGTACAGAGTATACTCAGTATGTCATTCCCAATACTAATTGCTGCCATGAACTAGTCTTGCTGCCATATATTAATTGGAAGAAAATAAGAACAATAATAACAACAGCATGAATACATGTATACATTTTAGTTTCTAATTTTAATTCCAGTATATTAACGTATGGTGTTATATTAGTTTCAGGTGTACAATATAGTGATTCAACAATTCTATACATTACTCAATGCTCATCAAGATAAGTGTACTCTTAACCCCCTTCACCTATTTCACCCATCCCTCTACCTACCTTTCCTCTGGTAACCATCAGTTTGTTCTCTACAGTTACTAGTCTGTTTCTTGGTTTGCCCCTTTCTCTGTCTTTCACTTTTCCCTACTTTGCCTATTTGCTTTGTTCTTTAAGTTACACATATGAGTGAAATATGGTGTTTGTCTTTCTTTGACTGACTTATTTTGCTTAGCATTATACTGTCTAGCTCTATCCATGTCATTGTAAATGGCAAAGTTTCATTCTTTTTTATGGCTAGATAATATTCGTCTGTGTGTGTGTGTATCTCATATCTTTTCTATCTATTCATATATTGATGGGACTTTGGGCTGCTTTCATAATTTGGTTATTGTAAATAAGCTGTCATAAACATAAGGGTGCATGTATCCCTTTGAATTAGTGTTTTTGCATTTTTTTTTTTTTTGGTAAATACTAAGTAGTATGATTATTGGATCATAGGGTAATTCCTATGATACATTTTTAACTTTTTGAAGAACCTCAATACTGGTTGTCACAGTGGCTACATCAGTTTGCATTCTCTTTTTTTAGTATATGTGCTGCCGAAGTGAGCATTTCAGTTTGCATTCTCACTGATTGTGCAAGAGAGTTCCTTTTTCTCCACAACCTTGCCAAAACTTGTCTTTTGTGTGTTTGATTTTAGTCATTTTGACATGTATGAGATGATATCTTACTATAGTTTTGATTTATTTCCCAGGTAATGAGTGATGTTGAGCATCTTTTCATGTGTCTTTTAGCCATCTGTATATCTTCTTTGGAGAAGTATCTGTTCACATTTGCTGCCCATTTTTAAATTGGATTTGGATTATATGGGGTTTTTTTTTTTTTAGTTTTGTAAGTTCTTCATATTTTTTTGGATACTAAGACTTTAAAGTGTATAAGTGTATATGTCATTTGCAAATATCTTCTCCCATTCAGTAGGTTGTCTTTTAGTTTGTCGATTGTTTCCTTCACTTTGCAGAAGCTTTATATTTTGATATGGTCCCAATAGTTTATTTTTGCTTTTATTTTCTTGCTTCAGGAGACAATACCTACAGAAATCTTGTCATGGCTGACGTCAGAGAAATTATTGCGTGTGCTCTCTTTCAGAATTTTTATAGTTTCAGGTCTCACATTTAGGTCTTTAATCCATTTAATATTATTTTTTGTATGGTGTAAGGAAATGGGTCCACTTTTTTTTTCTTTTTCTTTTTCTTTTTCATTTTCTTTTCTTTCTTTCTTTTTTTTTTTTTTTTTTTTTTTTTTTTTTTTTTTTTTTTNTTTTTTTTTGCATGTAGCTGTCCAGTGTTCCCAACACCATTTGTTGAAGATTCTAATTGCATATTCTTGCCTGTTTTGTCAAAAATTAATTGACCATATAATCATGGGTTTGTTTCTGGGCTTTCAGTCCTGTTTCATTGATCTATGTGTTTCTTTTTGTGCCATTACCATATTGTTTTGATTACTACAGCTTTATAATATAACTTGAAATCTGGAACTGTGATACTTCCAGCTTTTCTTTTCTTTTGCAAGATTGATCTGGCTATTTGGGGTCTTTTGTGGTTCCTTACAGATTCTAGGATTATTCTAGTTCTGTAAAAGGATGCTGTCTCCAGATCCTGAGTCATCCCACAGAATGCTCTGCTCTCTCTCCATTGCAAAAGTCTAGGAAACAGCTAATAGGGGCCCCACCAAAGCAGTAGCATTTGGGACAGAGATGAGGCAACTGATATGATAAGTACTAATGAATTAGGATTAAAGGGATTTGGTCTCAGATGTGGAGAGTAAGGAAAAGACACATAAGGATGATGAGTTCCAGGTTCCTGGTTGATGCTGGAAGAAGGATGTTTGTACTATTCCATAATAAGTGGAAGATACAAAAAATGGAAACTGGTGCTAAATTATGATTCCAATTTTGTACATATAATGGGTTTGAATTATAGGGAGACATCAAGTTTCCCATTAGACAACTGAGTACACAAGTCTAAGCTCAACAGAGAAGATAAGGCCTAATAGGACTATGTAGAAGTCATCACTGTATAAGTAGAGGTGAAATTGTGAACATGAATATAATCCCAGAAAAAGCAGTGTAAGTTTTTGTGTTTTAGTGTAGATAGGCCAAGTGAACTCCTATAACCTGGGGCCTTCCTCTGTCAAAAAGAAAAGGACCAGGTTTTTTGGGAATATGTATTAAAACTGGAGAATATGGTGGATCATTAAGATTGTTGAATAGAATGATAGAACCCCAGGAAGTGTCAACATATAAGGGCTGTCAGAGGCAGAGGAGCTGAGTCAGCAACTGAAACTGACAAATAGCAGTCAGGGATACAAAAGGAGAAAGCTATGATATAGGAGTCAAGAAATGAGTTTCAAGGAGAATGAAGTAGCTAATGGTATCAAATGTAGGAGAGAGGTCTAGAATTCTAACAAGATCAGGAGAATGTCTTTTGAATTTGACAATGGAGCTCACAGCGACCTTTCCTGGTTGATAGGGGAGTGTTGGGGATGGAGTATTTGAAGACTTGCTACAGTGAGGAATTTGCATAACAAATTAGATATAATTTAATTACCTTGAGTAAGTTGGAATTGACAGGGAAGAGCTTTAGCAAGGTAGGCTGAGAAGGTTACGTGACTGAAGGAGTTTTAAAAAGATCTTGAAGATGTTAAGGAGGGTGATAAGGAAAATGGAAAACAGAAGATAATAAAGTTATGTTGTAGCTTTAGTCTTACTTAGAAAAAGTAAGATATGGGAAGAGACAATACTCTTCTATTGGCAATGTAGGGAAGCATGGTGAGATTAGTTCAGATACGGATACATACATATCTGTGGGGACAAGAAGATGATGGAATTCAGGTCTCATATTTCAATCTGAGCCCTATTTTTTTTTCCCTCCTGAGTCTATAGAATCATTTTCACTGTGTCTTATGCTCTCATTTAAGTTCTAATGTTTGGTGGTTTGTTTTTACTACTGTACTTGAGTTGGATTATAATATGAGAAACAATGTTTCCAAACTTTTATTTTGTATCATGGTGTTCTGGTAAAAATTCAATAAATGTCAAAGAAGCAGATTGTTACAATACTCAACTATTATTAATGGAATTCATTAAGGAATGCAAGATTACTTTACTAGAAGACTATTTTTCCCTCAAGATTCTAATTTTCATTTAATTTGTAAAGGTTTTCATATACACATAAAAATAAATGATAATTCACAATATTATTTCTAGCTGGACCACTTTCTCAACCATACACAAAAATAAAGTCAAAATGGATAAGACCTAAATATTAAACCTGAAACCATAAAAATCCTAGAAGAAAACATAGGCAGTAATGTCCTTGGCATTGCCATAGCAACATTTTCCTAGGTATGTCTCCTCAAGCAAGGGAAACAAAAAGCAAAAATGAACTATTGGGACTGTACCAAAAATAGAAAGTCTTTGCACAGTGAAGGAAACCACCAATAAAGCAAAAATGTAGCCTACTGAATGGGAGAAGATATTTGCATATAATATATCTGATAAAGAGTTAACATCCAAAATAAGGAATTTATATAACTCAACACTAAAGGATCCCAAATATTTTGATTAAAAATGGGCAGAGGACCTGAAAAGGCATTTTTTCAAAGAAGACATCCAGATGGCCAACAGACCACATGAAAAGATGCTCAAGATCACTCATCATTAGGGAAATGCAAATCAAAACCAGAATGAGATATCAACTTGTCAGAATTGTTAGTATCAAACACATGAGAGAGAACAAATGTTGGTGAAGATGTGGAGAAAAGGGAACTCTCATGGCCTGTTAGTGGGAATGCAAACTGGTGCAGCTACTGTAGGAAACAATACGCAGGTTCTTCAATAAAAAATAAACTAAATGTAAAGGGACTAAATGCTCTAATCAAAAGACATAGTGTATCAGAATGGATACAAACCCCGCCGCAAGATCCATGTATATGCTGCCTACAAGAGACTCATTTGAGACCTAAAGACACTTGCAGATTGAAAGTGAAGGGATAGAGAGCCATCTATCATGCTAATGGATGTCAAAAAAAGGCTGGGGTAGCCATACTTATAGCAGACAAGCCAGGTTTTAAAACAAAGACTGAACCAAGAAGTGAAGAAGGGCATTATGTTATAATTAAAGGTCTATCCATCAAGAATATTTTATAATTTTAAATATTTATGCCCCCAATTTGAAAGTACTCAAATACATAAACCAGTTAATAACAAACATAAAGAAAGTCATTGATAATAATGCAATAATAGCAGAGGACTTTAAAATCCCACTTACAGCAATGCACAGATCTTCTAAGTAGAAAATCAACAAAGAAACAATGGCACACTGGTCCAGATGGACTTAACAGACATATTTAGAACATACCATCCTATGTGGAGAAACGGGCACCCTCCTGCACTGTTGGTGGGAATGTAAACTGGTACAGCCCCTCTGGAAAACAGTGTGGAGGTTCCTCAGGAAACTAACAATAGAACTCCCTTATGACCCAGCAATAGCACTGCTAGGAATTTACCCAAGGGATACAGAAATGCTGAGGCATAGGAGCTCATGTACCCCAATGTTCATAGCAGCACTCTCCACAATAGCTAAAACATGGAAAGAGCCTAAGTGTCCATCAACAGACGAATGGATCAAGAAGATGTGGTTTATCTATACCATGGAATACTACATGGCAATGAGAAACAATGAAATCTGGCCATGTGTAGCAACATGGATGGACCTTGAGGGTGTTATGCTGAGCGAAATAAGTCAGGCAGAGAAGGACAAATATCATATGTTTGCACGTATAGGAGGATTAGGAGGAACTTGACGGAGGACCAAGGGGGAGAAGAAGGGCGGAAATGGTGGGGGAAAGGGAGAGAGGCAAACCATGAGAGACTCTTGAATGCTGACAAAAACTGAGGACTGATGGATGTGGGGGGGAGGGGGGGATGGGCATGAAGGAGGGCACTTTGGGGATGAGCACTGAGTGTTATGTAGAAACTAATTTCACAATAAACTATTTGTAAAAAAAAAATAAAAAAAATAAAAAAAAAAAGAACATACCATCCTAAAGCAGCAGAATACACATTCTTCTCGAGTGCACATGGAACATTGTCCAGAATAGATCACATACTGTGCCACAAATCAGCCCTCACCAAGTTCAAAAAGATCTAGATCATGCCATACATATTTTCAGATCACAATGCTATCAAACTTGAAGTCAATTGCAAGAAAAATTTTGGAAACCGCTCAAATACATGGAGGATAAAGAACATCCTACTAAAGAATGAATGCATTAACCAAGGAATTAAAAAATAAATTAAAAAGTACGTGAGAGCAAATGAAAATGAAAACATGACAGTCCAAAACCTTTGGATGTGGCAAAGGCAGCCCTCAGAGGGAAGTATACTGCAATTCAGGCCTATCTCAAGAAACAAGAAAAATCCCAAGTACACAACCTAGCCCTTTGCCTAAAGGAGCTAGAAAAGGAACAGTAAATAAAGCCTAAAGCCAGCAGAAGAAGGGAAAATAATAAAGATCAGAGCAGAAATAAATGAGAAAGAAAGAAAGAAAGAAAGAAAGAAAGAAAGAAAGAAAGAAAGAAAGAAAGAAAGAAAGAAAAAAGGAAGAATAAAGAAAAAACTCACAGTAGAACAGATCAATGAAAATAAGAGCTGGTTCTTTGAAAGAATTAATAAAATTGATAAATTCCTAGCCAGACTTATCAAAAAGAAAAGAGAAAAGACCCAAATAGATAAAATCATGAATGAAAGAGGAGAGGTCACAACCAATACCACAGAAATACAATGATAAGAAAGCATTATGAAAAATTATATGTGAAGAAACATGGATATCAGGAAGAGATAGACAAATTCCTAGAAACATATTAACTACCAAAACTGAAATAAGAATTAATAGAAAATTTGAACAGAACTGTAATCAGCCAAGAAATTGAATCAGTAATCAGAAATCTCCCAACAAACCAGAATCATAGGCCAGATGGCTTTCCAGGGGAATTCAACCAGCCATTTAAATAAAAGTTGGTACTTATTATACTCAAACTGTTCCAAAAAAAATAGAAATGGAAGGAAAACTTCCCAACTCCTTCTGGAAGTTCAGCATTACCCTTATTCCAAAACCAGAAAACCGGACTAAAAAGGAGAATTACATGCCAATATCACTGATGAACGTGGATGCAAAATTCTCCACAAGCTATTAGCAAATTGAATTCAACAGTACATTAAATGAATTATTCACCCTGATCAAGTGAGATTTATTCCTGGGCTGCAGGTCTGGTTCAATATTTGCAAATCAATCAATGTGATACACCACATTAAGAAAAGAAAGGATAAGAACCATACGACCCTGTCTATACATTCAGAAAAGCATTTGACAAGATACAGGATCCATTCTTGTAAAAAACCCCAACAAAGTACAGATAAATGGAACATACCTCAATATCCTAAAGGCCATATATGAAAGATCCACAGCTAATATTATCCTCAATGGGGAAAAACTGAGAGACTTTCCCCTAACGGTCAGGAATATGATGAGGATGTCCACTCTCACCGTTACTATTTAACATAGTATGAAAGTCTATGTCTCAGCAATCAGACAACAAAAATAAATTAAAAGACATACAAGGAAGAAGTCAAACTTTCACTTTTGCAGACGACATGATACTTTTTGAAAAAAACCTAAAAGTCTCCACCAAAAAAATCGCTAAAACTAATACATTAACTTGGCAAAATTGCAGGATATAAAATCAACGTGCAGAAATCTGTTGCGTTTTAATACACCAATAATGAAGCAGCAGAAAAAGAAATCAAGGAATCAATCCCATTTGCAACTGCATCAAAAACAGTGAGATACCTGGGAACAAACCTTACTAAAGAGGTAAAAGATCTGTATTCAGAAAACTACCCAAGGCAATCTACACATTTAATGCAATCCTTTTGAAAATACCTCTAGCATTTTTCACAGAGCAAGACCAAACAATCTTAAAATTTATATGGAATTATGAAAGACCCTGAATAGTCAAAGCAATGCTGAAAGTGAAAAAATAAACTGGAGACAACACACTTCTGATTTCAAGCTATATTACAAAGCTGTAGTCATCAAGACAGTATGATACTGGCACAAAAGCAGATACATAGATCAATGGAAGAAAATAGAAAACCCAGAAACGGACCCACAACTATATGGTCAGCTAGTCTTCGACAAAGCAGGAAGAATATACAATGGAAAAAAGACAGTCTCTTCACAAATGGCATTGGGAAAACTGGAGGCAATATGCAGAAGAATGAAATTGGACCACTTTTTAACACCATACACTAAAAAATAAATTCAAATAAATGTGGACAGAAAACCATCAAAATCCTAGAGAACACAGACAGCGAACTTTTTTTTCTTAAATAGTTTATTGTCAAGTTGATTTCCATATAACACCCAGTGCTCATCCCAACAAGTGCTCTCTTCCGTGCCCATCACCCCCCTTCTCCACTCCCCTACTCCCATCAGCCTTCAGTTTGTTCTCAGTATTCAAGAGTCTCTCATGGTTTGCCTCCCTCCCTCTCCCCAACTATTTTCTCCCTTCTCCTCCCCCATGGTCCTTTGTTAAGTTCCTCCTAATCCACCTATATGTGCAAACATATGGTAGCTGTCCTTCTCTGCCTGACTTATTTCTCTCAGCATAACGCGTTCCATCCACAGTGCTACCATATTTCATTCTTTCTCATTGCCATGTAGTATTCCATTGTATAGATAAACCACATCTTCTTGATCCATTTGTCCATTGATGGACACTTAGGTTCTTTCCATGTTTTGGCTATTGTTGAGAGTGCTGCTATGAACATTAGGGAATATGTGCCCCTATGCATCAGCACTCCTGTATCCCTTAGGTAGCAGTGCTATTGCTGGGTCATAGGGGAATTCTTTTTTGAATTTTTTTTTAAATGTTTTATTTATTTCTAGGAGACAGAGAGAAAGACAGCGTGAGCAGGGGAGGGTCAGAGAGAGAGGGAGTCACAGACTGAAACAGGCTCCAGGCTCTGAGCTGGCAGTCAGCACAGAGCCCGATGCGGGGCTTGAACCCACGAACCGCAAGATCATGACCTAAGCGAAAGTCGGACGCTTAACCGACTAAGCCACCCAGGCGCCCCTCTTTTTTGAATTTTTTGAGGAACCTCCACACTGTTTTCCCGAGGGGTCACACCAGTTTACATTCCCACCAATAGTGTAGGAGGGTGCCCATTTCTCCCCATCCTTGCCAGCTTCTATGGCCTCCTGATTTGTTCATTTTAGCCATTTGAGTGCCACTTTAAACATGAGCTTTAGTTATAAGTGACCAGATGTGTCACTTCAAAGTGTGATGGAGAGGTGGCTGGAATATGATCTAAAATAAAACAGTATATATAGAAGTCATCACTTGGTTTTGTTTGGAAGGCCATAAATTTTCAAAACTTTTTGCCTTTTACTGCTCATAGCACACTGGCCTGTAATTTATGCTCTGTCTAGTACACAGGTTAGAGTAGCCATATGTCCCAGATTTCGATGGAGATAAATGGTGAGGTTTTACCCTGCACCATAACAAAGAACCACTCTATAATTTACACAGTAACTACTGGAGTCATAAGATTAGCAACTTTCCATAGTGATGTTGAGGTCATTCTTCCCTTCCCTCCAAGATGATTAGTTTCTGAGATATTTGTTTGGACACTATTAACAGTCTTGAGCTGACATTTCCTAATGGATTATTTTAAATGGAGAAAGAACAGTTGATAAACTGTGAACTAGGACCTCTTAGTTAAGTAGGATTCCAAAAGGAAAAGAGGAGAAACATTAACAATCTTCCCAGATTATCATAGTGGTTTACTAATATTTGAGAATTAGTCTATTTCTTATTTTTTTAAAAATCTTTGCCTTTATACCTATCTTAATTTCTCTCCTTCCACTTAAAACTCTTGACAGTAACTTGCTACTTTTTACTTCTGTTCTTTCGATTCTTGATGTATCTTTCCTCTTTCTGTTCTTACCACCTCACTGTCATCGAACATGCCCACTTTTCCCTCTGATTTTGTGGTTCTGAGTGGAAAATTTTTTCTCTACTTTTTTTTTTTTTTTTGAGCCTGAAATCCCAATCTTGGTAAAATCCCCTAACAATTGACCACTTATCATAAGAGAGAATTTGAGCATTTTCGTAGTCTCATGCCTGAGGAGAATTAAAGGAACAGAATTTCTCTTGGAGGCTTTGTGGTGCCTCACATGCCTCCTAAAGTCTGGAGACTGTGGCCAAGAAAATCGTCCTTTGTCTTGGCTTGCTGTATTCAGTCATTAAGCTGATTTAGTCTTCTGCCACTTCCTCTTATGTCATTCTCTATGTCTTGAAGTTAGTGGTTGAGAGCACTATCCATTTAGACAAGTGGCACTTCAAATCTCTTTTCAAGGTAAAAAAAGAAAGTGAGATTTGGAAATGAAACCCGGATACCCAACATAGTTATTGTAGTAGTAATTATTTCTTATAGTTCTTAGAAGTTGGGAAGATTGTCACTATGAATTTTGTAGGATACTTGGTAATAAGTGGTAATTTGAACTAGCATAATATGTGGGATGTAGCCTATGATTGAGACACAACTTTGTTTTTGTCACCCATCTCCTAGTAATATGCACATATCTCTGTATGAAAATTCCAGCCAACTCGTGACTCTTGGTACTCTCAGGTAATAACATTGCCATATCCTTTAAGTTGCAAAAACAATCTTTTTTAAAAAAAATAGTTTATTGTCAAGTTGGTTTCCATATAACACCCAGTGCTCATCCCCACAAGTGCCCTCCTCCATGCTCATCACCTCCCTTCCCCTTCCCCCCATCAACTCTCAGTTTGTTCTCGGCATTCAAGAGTCTCTCATGGTTTGCCTCTCTCCCTCTCCCCAACTACTTTTCCCCTTCTTCTCCCCCATGGTCCTCCATTAAGTTCCTCCTAATCCTCCTATATGTGCAAACATGTGGTAACTGTCCTTCTCTGCCTGACTTATTTCTCTCATAATAACACCCTCAAGTTCCGTCCACGGTGCTACACATAGCCAGATGTCATTGTTTCTCATTGCCATGTAGTATTCCATGGTATAGATAAACCACATCTTCTTGATCCATTTGTCCGTTGATGGACACTTAGGCTCTATCCATGTTTTGGCTATTTTTGAGAGTGCTGCTATGAACATTGAGGTACATGTGCCCCTATGCACCACACTCCTTTATCCCTTGGGTAAATTCCTAGCAGTGCTATTGCTGGGTCATAGGGGAGTTCTTTTGTGAATTTTTTGAGGAATCTCCACACTGTTTTCCAGAGGGGCCGCACCAGTTTATGTTCCCACCAACAGTGTAGGAGGGTGCCCATTTCTCCACATCCTCGCCAGCATCTAGAGTCCTCTGATTTGCTCATTTTAGCCACTCTGACTGGCGTGAGGTGGTATCTCAGTGTGGTTTTGATTTGTATTTCCCTGATGAGGAGGGATGCTGAGCATCGTTTCATGTGTCTGTTGGCCATCTGGATGTCCTCTTTGGAGAAGTGTCTGTTCATATCTTCTGCCCATTTCTTCACTGGGTTGTTTGTTTTTTTGGTGTGGAGTTTGGTGAGTTCCTTATAGATTTTGGATATTAACCCTTTATCTGATATGTCATTTGCAACTATCTTTTCCCATTCCATCGGTTGCCTATTAGTTTTATGGATTGTTTCCTTTGCTGTGCAGAAGCTTTTTATCCTGCTAAGGTCCCAATAGTTTATTTTTGTTCTTGTATCCCTTGCCTTTGGGGATGTGTCAAGTAAGAAATTGCTGCGGTTGAGGTCAAGGAAGTTGTTTCCTGCTTTCTTCTCTAGGATTTTGATGGTTTCCTGTCTCATATTCGGGTCCTTTATCCATTTTGAGTTTATTTTTGAGTATGGTGTGAGAAAATGATCTAGTTTCATTCTTCTGCATGTTGCTGTCCACTTCTCCCAGCACCATCTGTTAAAGAGGCTGTCTGTTTTCCATTGAATACTCTTTCCCGCTTTGTCAAAGATTAGTTGGCTGTATATTTTTTGGGTCCAAATCTGAGTTCTCTACTCTATTCCATTTGTCTATGTGTCTGTTTTTGTACCAAGACCATACTGTTTTGATGATGACAGCTTTGTAGTAGAGGCTAAAGTCTGGGATGGTGATACCTCCCGTTTTGGTTTTCTTCTTCAATATTAATTTGGTATTCGGGGTCTTTTGTGGTTCCATACAAATTTTAGGGTAGTTTGTTCTAGTGTTAAGAATGCTGGTGCAATTTGGATTGGGATTGCATTGAATGTGTAGAATACTTTGGGTAGTAATGACATTTTAACTGTATTTATTCTTCCAATCCATGAACATGGAATGTATTTCCATTTCTTTGTGTCTTTTTCAATTTCCTTCATAAGTTTTCTATAATTTTCATCATACAGATCTCATATATTTGGTTAGGTTTTTTCCTAGGTATTTTAGAGTTTTTTGTCAATTGTGAATGGGATCCATTTCTTGAGTTCTCTTTCTGTTGCTTCATTTTTGGTGTATAAAAATGCAACCGATTTTTGTACGTTGATTTTGTATCCTTCAACTTTGCTGACTTTGTGGATCCGTTCTAGTAGGCTTCTGATGGAGTCTGTCAGGTTTTCTATGTAAAGTATCATGTCTTGCAAAAAGTGAAAGTTTGACTTCTTTGCCAATTCTGATGCGTTTTATTTCCTTTTGTTTTCTGATAGCTGATGCTAGGATTTCCAGCACTATGTTAGACAATAGTGGTGAGAGTGGACATCCCTGTTGTGTTCCTGATCTCAGGGGGAAAGCTCTCAGTTTTTCCCCGTTGAGGATGACGTTAGCTGAGGGCTTCTCATAGATGGCTTTTATGATGTTTAGGTAAGTTCCTTCTATCCCGACGTTCTCGAGGGTCTTTATTAAGAAGGGATGCTGTGTTTTGTCAAATGCTTTTTCTGCATCTATGGACAGGATCATATGGTTTTTATCTTTTCTTTTGTTGATGTGATGGATCACATTGATTGATTTTCGAATATTGAACTAGCCTTGCAACCCAGGAATGAATCCCACTTGATCTTGGTGGATAATTCTTTTCATGTGCTGTTGGATTCGATTTGCAAGTATCTTGTTGAGGATTTTTGCATTCGTATTCATGAGGGATATTGGCCTGTAGTTCTCTTTTTTTGCTGGATCTCTGTCTGGCTTGGGAATCAGAGTGATGCTGGCTTCATAAAATGAGTCCGGGAGTTTTCCTTCGACTTCTATTTTTTGGAATAGCTTGAGAAGAATTGGGATTAATTCTGTTTTAAATGTCTGGTAGAATTCCCCAGGGAAACCATCAGGTCCAGGGCTCTTATTTGTTGGGAGATTTTTGATCACTGATTCGATTTCTTCACTCGTTATGGGTCTGTTCAGGTTTTCTATTTCTTCCCGTGTGAATTTTGGTAGTGAGTGTGTGTTTAGGAATTTGTCCATTTCTTCTAAGTTGTCCAATTTGTTGGCATATAATTTTTCATAGTATTCCCTGATAATTGCTTGTATTTCTGAGGGGTTGGTTGTAATAAGTCCATTTTCATTCATAATTTTGTCTATTTGGGTGCTCTCTCTTTTCTTTTTGATAAGCCTGGCTAGAGGTTTGTCAATTTTGTTTACTTTTTCAAAAAACCAACTCTTGGTTTCATTGATCTGTTCAATTGTTTCTTTGGTCTCTATGTTGTTTATTTCTGCTCTAATTTTTACTATTTCTCTTCTTCTACTGGGTTTAGGGCGTTCTTGTTGCTCTGCCTCTAGTTCCTTTAGGTGAGCTGTTAGATTTTGGACTTGCGCTTTTTCTAATCTCTTGAAATAGGCCTGGAGAGCAATGTACTTTCCTCTTAGGACTGCCTTGGCCGCATCCCATAGATTTTGAATTGTTGTGTTTTCATTTTCATTTGTTTCCATATATTTTTTAATTTCATCTCTAATTGCCTGATTGGCCCATTCATTCTTTAGTAGGGTGTTCTTTAACCTCCATGTTTTTGGAGGTTTTCCAGACTTCTTCCTGTGATTGATTTCAAGTTTCATAGCATTGTGATCTGAAAGTGTGCATGGTATGATCTCAATTCTTTTATATTTATTGAGGGCTGCTTTATGTCCCAGTATGTGATCTATCTTGGAGAATGTGCCATGCACACTTGAGAAGAAAGTGAATTCCATGGCCTCAGGATGTAGAGTTCTAAATATATCTGTCAGATCCATCTGGTCCAACGTGTCATTCAAGTCCATTGTTTCTTTAGTGATTTTCTGTCTAGTTGATCTATCCATTGCTATAAGTGGAGTATTAAAGTTCCCTGCTATTAGCGCACTCTTATCTATAAGATTGTTTCTGTTTGTGATTGTTTTAAATATTTAGGTGCTCCCATATTCGGTGCGTAGACATTTATGATTGTTAATTCTTCCTGATGGATAGACCCTGTAATTATTATATAATACCCTTCTTCATCCCTTGTTACTGACTTTAATTTAAAGTCCAGTTTGTCTGATATAAGTATTGCTACTCCAGCTTTCTTTTGACTTCCAGTAGCATGATAGATATTTCTCCATCCCCTTACTTTTAATCTGAAGGTGTCCTCCAGTCTAAAATGAGTTTCTTGTAGAGAGCAAATAGATGGATTTTGTTTTTTTATCCATTCTGCTACCCTATGTTTTTTGATTGGAGTATTCAGCCCATTTACATTCAGTGTTATTATTGAAATATGTGGGTTTAGAGTCATTGTGTCCTTTGTGGGATTCATGCTAGTGGTGGTGTCTCTGGTGTCTTTGTTCCTTGCAACATTTTCCTCAGAGCATGCCCCTCAGGATTTATTGTAGGGCTGGCTTAGTGGTGACAAATTCTTTCAGTTTTTGTTTATTTGGAAAGACTTTTATCTCTCCTTCTATTTTGAATGACAGGCTTGCTGGATAGAGGATTCTTGGTGCATATTTTTTCTGTTCATCACATTGACGATTTTCTGCCATTCTTTTCTGGCCTGCCAAGTTTCAGTAGATAGGTCTGTCACCACTCTGATAGGTTTCCCTTTGTATGTTTGGGCCCTTTTATCCCTATCTGCTTTCAAAATTCTCTCTCTGTCCCTATATTTTGCCCGTTTCACTATGATATGTCGTGCCGAAGATTGATTCAAGTTATGTCTGAGGGGAGTTCTCTGTGCTACTTGAATTTCAACATCTACTTCCCTCCCCAGATTGGGGAAGTTCTCCGCTATAATTTGTTCCAGGACTCCTTCAGCACCTTTCCCTCTCTCTTCGTCTTCTGGGATTCCTATTATATGGTTATTGTTCCATTTGATTTTATCGCTGAGCTCCTGATCTCTCTTTCATGTTCCTGGATCCGTTTATCTCTCTTTTACTCAGCTTCCTCTTTTTCTAGGATTGTGTCTTCTAAATCACTTATTCTTCTTTCTCCCTCTTCAATCCATGCATTGGATGCTTCCATTTTATTATGTATCTCATTTATAGCATTTTTTAATTCATCATAACTATTTTTTAGCTCCATAGTGTTTGTAGCAATAGTTTCTCTGATGTCTTCCATGCTTTTTTCAAGCCCAGTGATTAATTTTATGATTATTGTTCTAAATTCTTGTTCAGTTATTTTGCTTATATCTGTTTTGAGCAGTTCTTTACCTGTCAATTCTTCCCGGATTTTTTGTGGAGGAGATCTCTTTCATTTCTTCATTTTGGTTAGCTTTCTATCTCTTGTTAGTTTTAAAAGCTTGTTATGCACTCTGCACCTGTGAGCCCTGCTGTACCAAAGAAGGCTCTTTGACTATCCAGGTTCTGTCCATTCAGAAAGTGTTCTTTGAATGGTATTTCTTGGTCTCTCTTGTTGAGACCTTGGTTATTTTATTTTCCTACTCATAGCGGTATTGGGGACTCTCCACCATGTGTACTTTGGCTTGTTTCTTGTGGTAGCCCTGGAAAAAGAAAAAAGACAACCACACAGGGAACAAAGATACACAAACGCACAGACAAAACCAACAAACACGCAAACCCAGGCTCAGATAAAAACAACAACAATTCCGCTCTCTGGAGGGGATGGGTGTGGTTTGGTGTAGGCAGGTCTCGCCTCCACTGTGTCTCACTGGCCACTCCCTGAGGCCCTGCCTTGATGGTTGTGGGGTGAAAAAAGTTGTAGCCAAGTCCCTTCTCAACCAAGCATTGCAAATCACTCCTTTGGGTCTGATCTCTCTGTGCTGAGGGTGTAGCCAACAAGGTGGGCTTAGTTCTATGCCCCACACCCCACCTTGTTTCCAGGTCCCAGTCCATGGGCTTTGTTTATACCACCTGAAACAGTCCTGCAGGTTGCTGCTTTCCTGCTATCGGGAGTTGAGTGGGGGGTGGAGGAAGTGTCACAGCCTCAGATCTGCCAGGCTCAAGCAGCGATACAACCTGGCATCCGAGGCCTCCACGCCCCGTGTGTGTGTGTGGGGAACGTAGCTGCTTCAGGCTCGCCGCCGCAAAAACAATCTTAATTCAGCATTGGAATGCCTAAGGCTAACAGTTGGAATAAATCAAAATGGTGACAGTTGAAAACATAAAGTAATTTACCTGTACCATTAAATTCTTGTTATGGAAATACATTTTCCTCTCTTTACCCCCCATGCTGGCTGCTTGCAGGGGAAAAAGGGGATGTTCTTCTCCACTTTTCATAAAAGTGAGAGATATTTAGCTTTGTGAATAATGCCTCTTTGCCTCCCAGACTCACCAAGAATATTCCCTTTTTGAGAAATCTATTTCTTGCTCCTAGAGAGGTAGAATAGTGTAGTATGGTTAAGAATGTGGAATTTTGTGTCCAATTTAGGATTAAGCTTCTAATATGGGGAAATTTCCTTCCTTTGAACTTCAGTTCCTGGTATGTTAAATAAAAATAACTCATTGAATATTTGTGAATATTAAATGAGTTCATGAATGAGAACAGTCAAATATAATGTCTGGCAGATATTTACTCAATAACTGTTTGATGTATGGTCACTCTTTAGGTTCTAAGCCCAAATCTCTTCCTGATTGTGGTAGGTATTTCTAGTACTCTTCCATATCTGATTTTTCTTTTCATAGCATCATTAGTCTGGGATGATGACTCTACTCAGGGATAAGCTGAAGCAAGAGGCTAGAAGTAGACCCTGTCAGAACCCTCCCATATTCCACTGGCACCTCTCATATCTGTGCACTCCAGCACACTAACCAAGCACTAGCCCCATGACTCTCCCTAAGGGTTGCTTCTTGCAGCTGCAGCCTGCTCTGCTGTGCATGGGATAGGCCAGTTGTAGAAGAATTATGTCCTCAACCAATGAATACCTCAGGTCCTTTTCTCCTCAGGTGGGATACTTGTAATGTACATGTTCCACACTGTTTCTCAGTTTTCTGGTGTGATTGAGCTCCTGTTACCCATAATGGAAAATTACTTGAAGATACCCTATATTGGCTTCCTTTCCTTTCCTGTAGTTGTGGATTGGCTTTATTAGAATGCAGGACGTTTATTAAGAGTTCTTTTGGGATCAATACCTGTGCAAAAGAGGGGAAAGAAGCAGAGAGCAGCAGAGGGAGAAGTTGGACCATAATGCAGTCCAAACAGAGACTCAACTGATCCCTTAGGGAGTTCTGGAGTTGGAATGCTCTTCAGAGTTGTCCTGAGTTGGGTGAGTGGGTTGGGCATTTTAAACTGCACATTGATTATTCACTGGGTGTGAGTTGTGCCTAGAAGGAAGCTTAATCTTGGGACAGGCAATTTTCTTCAGCCAATGCAATCTCCAAAGAAGGCTGATGGCTGAGGCCTTTTTGGTAACACTTGAATCCTTCCTTCTTGAGGGAAACTGGACAGTCCATCACTGTGCCAACCATACCTAGGTTTCCCATTCCTCCATCAGAGTTTTCTGAGATAATCTCCAAAATAAACCACTTGACCCTGAATCTTTGTCTCAGTTTTTGTTTCAGGGGAAACCCAAGCCAAGATAAAGCTTTCACAGTACTACTTGGAGAGCTTACTATGTGTCCACTGATACTGCCAGTTATAGGAAACAAGGATGTAACTTCTGTCCAGGGAATTAAAAGAATGGACTGCTTTGCTGATGGGGACAACAGAAAAGTTACTGCTTAGATGTTAACCTGTAACCCATTGTTTAATGGGGCAAAAAAGAGTAAATGTGTTTCCCATGATGCAGAGATGGGCCTTATGTGAGAGAGAGCCTGAGTGGGCCTGGCTATATCCTGACCAGCTGGCAAAGGGCCCCTGTAGCAAGAATCTGGGGATGGACACCAGATTCTTGGGGGGTATGGAGAGAACACATGTGCCTATTCAATGTAATAAAACCAAGAAGATTAAAAATCTTGAATCCAATTCCTCCTGCCTACATTAATTATAGAAAACCTAATTTATTTGCACTATAAAGTAACAGTGTCTGGACTACTGATCTTTTCACATTCATCACTCCAGTTATTTGCATGCTGGCAGCCAATCCAGACTTTTTATATGGAGGATTAACTATTCCATTTCAGGGCTATACTTTCTTTTTTTACATTCCATTTTGATTAAATCCACCACAGAGAATAATAGAATAATCAAAGTTGTATACCTCTGGTCATGATTGTACTATTATTCTTAATCAGGGCATCACAAAAGACCACATTAATGATTTATATTTTCTACAGTAGATGTCACCACACAACAAATTTCATAATAGTCCACTATTTATTTTATTTTATTATGTTTTATTTATTTCTGAGAAAGGGAAGCAGCATGAGCAGAGGAGGGTCAGAGAGAGAGAGAGAGAGAGAGAATCTGAAACAGGCTCTAGGCTCTGAGCTAGCTGTCAGCACAGAGCCCAAAACACAGGGCTCGAACCCAAAAACCTTGAGATCATGACCTGAGCCAAAGTCAGAGCTTAACCGACTGAACCACCCAAGTGCCCCAATAGTTCACTATTTCTAATTGTATGATATTCAACCAGACGTTTGGCAACTTATTGTTTGCTTGGGTTGGTCAGGTCAGGTTAAGTGGAGTCCTTAAATGCTCAGTCCCTGTGTATAATAAGTGTTCAATCTGGGTGGTACTCCCTGGGCCAACAACAAATGTATCATTCTGGGACATCATATAAAAACCAAATTCAGTAATGCCACAGAAGAAAAAAAATTAATTAAAACTTTGTCCTCTGTCTTGCCAACTTTGGTATAAATGTTATGTGATTTCCAGAGATTTTGATTTCCATGTAGTTAATCCCTATTTGCCATTATATTTGTAATGAAAGAATACAATTTTGTGAGTAGTTAAGGAAATTCCAATTACACCAATATCTTCAATTTTAAAAAATATCTAAACAAAAAAGTGGGCACAGTGCTTTTCAAACTTGACTATACACACAAATTGCCCAGAGGCCTTGTTAAGATGAAAGTTTTGATTTGATAGATCTGGGGTAGGGCCTGAGATTCTGCATTTCTAACAAGATCCCAGGTGATGCTGATGTTATTGTTTGTGGACTGTATTATAAGGAGCAAGGACACAGAAGACTTTTTTAAGCCCTTGTGATTTAAGCAAAACATTCACTTTATTGTTTCTTCATAAGCCAATTTGCATAAAGCTAGGCTAGTTACCCAACTGCTCCAGGGTTAGAGACTAACTCTCTCATTAAACATTAAGATGCCATTGATTGTTAGATGAGTCACTATTTTTTGTGCTGCTAAGAAGGGAAAATGTTGATAATTAAACTGTAGTGCATCCTGATTTCAGAAATGTTAAAACATGAGTTTTAGAATTGAGGAAATATGGTGGTTTCTCTGATTTCTTTCCAGCTATTTATCTTCTGCTAGGTACTTTTTCTATGAAATAAGTACTGTGATTACCTAATTTTATAGAGGCTTGGAGTGAAACTATTGTAAATGGCACAGCTGGAATTTGAACTCAGATCTCTCTAAGTGGAGAGCCCATGCTCTCAACCTCTCCCTAGCAGGAAGGCCAATGTCCCTGAGGAAAATGTCCCCCTGTGCTGTCTCCTGTGGCATTCACTTAAGATAACTGCACCTACAATACTATCTGTGACCACTGTATTTCCTATTTAGACACATCTTTTTCAGCCTGGCTTCTTGTATTCATCATTCTACTGAAGTGGCTTGTCTTAAATTCAGCAGTGACCTCTTTACTTTCAAATCCAGCAATCTGTTCTTTCAATCTGAATTTTCCTTGACCTAATCTCTATCTGACATAGCCCACACTCCTCTCCTTGAAACTCCCTCTTCTGTGTTTTTGAGTAGCTTGCTATTTATGTTTGATGCTTCTCTGGTTATGAGTAAATCATATTTTGGTTAACCTATTTGTCATCAGCTTTTTCCTTTGCAATGATGTATCAGAAATGTATGAGAAGAATCCAGGTGGTATCCAAATTCTCATTGAATGAAAATGATGAATTTGGAGGTGTAAAACAAACTATGACTTTGAAATCATGGATCTTGCTAGAACTCTCTCTTCTTTGCTCCTATGTTGTGCATATTTTTGTTACTGAGTTTACAGTGTTGTATTCTAATTATGTTCACTTGTCTATGAATCCTACTTGATTGAAATCCTTGTGGGTAGAGACTGTATATTATTTGTTTCTGTTCTTCCAACCTCAGTTTAATGCCTGGCATATAAAAAATTCAACGCTGCTGAGACAGGGCCACAATTAACTATTTTAGTGGTGAGAGAAACCATTTCCTGAGGCCTGTAGGCCAAGAAACAGGTCAGAACAGATCAGAGGACTATCGTGATGTCCTTTCTCTTTTTCACATGGAGAACTCATAAGTCCTAGATTGAAAATTACTCTTGGATTATTTGCTAGTTTTTGATAGTGAATTTGGAAGTTCTGATTTTTCACATATGAGGGTAAAATGAACCTTTGTCTGGAAGACAAACTCTCCTATTGGAAAAAAAAACCAACAAGGGTAACCCTATAATGTCATTTAAAAGACCATTGGATCAAAGACTGTTGGATTAAAGGTTCTGTCAAGAACTGGTTCGTAAGAAGTTTGAATGGGTTGTTCTCTGGAAGTGCTCAACTTGTCCTTTTCAAGGAGCTTCCTTTCCTCATATCATCTGACTCCCTTAGCCCATTCTCAGCTAGACTAAGAGGATGTAAATCTGGGGAAAATTAGGTCCCTCCCCACCCCCCCATTATGGACTAACATGATGGGCTCTCATCACTCTCATTTTCTGGGTCATTTGGGTTATATTTGATTCAGTTCATTGTCTCCTTCTGAAGCCAGTCATGTAAATCCACAATTAATGGTAATTTAGCCATGTAACAAAGATGTTTTTTAAAAGAATTGAATTGAATATTTTTTAAAAAAAGGGAAAAGACATAATCATTGACCTTGCCATAAATAATTTTAATCGTTGATTTTAGAGTCCATTATACCCTTTTCTCCGTGGGTTTGGCAAATGATTCAAGTTCAATCCGTAAAGTGCTTTTCTTCTTTTTAATTAAAAACATTTGTTTTAAGGGGTGCTTGGGTAGCTCAATCGGTTAAACGTCCCACTTTGGCTCATGTCATGATCTCCCAGTTCGTGGGTTTGAGCTCCGCTTTGTGCTTTGTGTTGACAGCTCGGAGCCTGGAGCCTGCTTCTGATTCTGTGTCTCCCTCTTTCTCTGTCCTTTCCCCATTCCTGATCTCTCTCTCTTTCAAAATAAATAAATATAAAAAATAAAAATAATAAAAAAAGCTTGTTTTAATGTTTATATACTTTTAAGACAGAGAGCGCTTGAGCAGGGGAGAGGCAGACAGAGAATCTGAGGAATTCTGATCTGTCAGCACAAAGACTGATGTGGGGCTCCAACCCACGAATGGTGAGATCATGACCTGAGCCCAGCTTGGGATGCTCAAAGGACTGAGCCATCCAGGTGCCCCTATACAGCACTTTTCTTAAGCCACGAATTTGTCTGCGGAGTTGCAGTTGTACAATGTCTAAAAACAACCCAGGTAACTGCAGAGGCCATAGAGCAGCAGTGTGCAGGAAAGCCAATAGAGGGCACTGGGCTATTTGAGATAACTTTGGAAGAGCTAGAGAAGTCTGTTAACCAGCCTTTCAATGAGAAAAAAAAAAAGGTACACAACATTTTTTATCTCACTAATTCTGTGAGGAGCACAACGGAATTTTTAAAAAGTGAAAATGGAAAAATTCATCTTTAGGTGTGAATTCTATGCAATGAGAATTTTCAATGCTGGCTGTTGATCACTTACAAACAACTTATACAACCTAATGTGTACACACTTTCCATATATTTCATTTTGCCAGGGTGGTGATAGTAATGTATTTAAATTATTCAAAGATCAGGTTGTGGAAGTAATTTGACTCTTGTAACTTTGTGGGTGACAGTTGGGATAAAAGAAACACTGATTATATAATATCTGGTTTCTAATGAATGTTGTTTTTACCTCTGGAATTCTGCTTATGTCCAACTATTCCTTCCTTCAGAAGTTGGAGTTGGTGCTTAGTGTCTATAATCTTCTTTGGGGGAACTGATTGGTAAGTTTATTATTCCTGTTTCTTCTCTTGGTGTCTTTGGAAACAGAGATTGACTCTTGCCCCTTGCCTTATCTTCTCTCTTTTCTCTGAGACCTCAGTTGGAGAAAGTTAGGAAGAAGATGGCAGATGGAGGAAACTGGGGCAGTGGAGGCTGACTGAGTTTGGAAGATATATTCAGTGGCTTTCTGGTTGGTTGCTTAGATTCTCTCAATTCTTCTCCATCCTCCCCTCCTCTTTCAGCCTTATTTGGTCACATAGTCAAACCTCTTTATTTTAGCCCTAGCAGCTCACTCCTTTTTCATTCCAGACATATCTCCCCAGTACATTTTCAGGCCTCTGATATTTGTTGTCTCCTAAAATTGTTTAAGATTTTTCTCTCAGTTAATGTATTACGGTTACAGCTCGCTGGGCAAGTAGGCAATTTTCACTGCTAAAGGTCTAAAGCCTCTCATAAAAACAACCTACACATATATTATCAAAGAAAAGCAAAAACTTGTAATTATCTCAGGACTTTCAAATTTGTTATAGCATATAAAAGTGCTCTTAAGCAAGGAATGCTCCATCTTTCCTTTGAATTCATCTATACTTTGTTTTAATTAAACGAATCTCATCTGTTCTGAAACAGTTAAAAATTTATAAAATTTCACTCATATTACTTCAGTAGATTCTTGGACTCAAGTTCTTTAGAGATGATAATTTATCCTGAATAATTTATTTTGAAAAGAGTCATATGACTTAAAACAGGATGGTTGTAAGGTAATTTATTCATGTGAAATTAGTGGCAAATAGTTGGTTAGGGCAAGCTAGCTGACACAGAGATTGAGAATATCCATAAAGGAAAAAGTTGAGAAATTTTGACCCCCAGAATAAGGAGCAGAAAGAATGATGGAGAATGGGGAAAAGCAAATAAGAGATATAGAGTAAGATATGTTTGGTTTTGAGAATTTATCTTAAAGAGCACCTGTATAATAAATACAAAAAATGTATGAAACATGTAAATGAATATAAAAAGTCAAGGAAAAATGAATTATTCTCTTCTCCTGTAAACTTAGGACTTTTTGTAAACTTCTTCTTTTCCTAAAGCACATCTACAGAAAGGGGAGCCCTCTCTTTGGATAATATGTGATTGAGGTTTGGTGTAAGCTCTTAAAATCTGAATTCTCATCCTCAGTAGATTCCATTTTGTTTTTTTTTTTAAATATTCACTTTTCTAAAATCTTCATTTTTGGTCTCTTCTTTTTGAAGTCTTGGGAAGGGTGTCTTGAAAGCACAATAACAAATGAGTAGAGCCAAGAGTTCTACTTTCAGGTAGGAAAGAAGTCTCATTGGGGAATTGTCACCATTTCCAAGGAAGTCATGAGTGGCAGAATGATAGCCAAATATTCAAGACTAGTAGTGTGAGAAAGGACCTGGAAGCATAATGTCTTTGGAGGGTACTGGTGACCCCCGCCCCCTGACACCCTTGGTGGAGTGTGTCTGATTTTTGCTGGTTGCAGCTGTGGCTAGTTGGTAGTGAAGAAGGAATAGAACACCACTGAGCTACTATAGCAGCAACAAACAACCTCTCCTTTTTGGACTAGAGACTTCAGTTACTTGTGGGTTCTTAGCTTCAACCCAGATGGCTGAAGCTACTTTACGTATGACCTTTGCATAAATTTGATACTATTGTGCATATTTTAAGGATTTTTATAGGATTTGGTAACCAAAACACATAAATCTATTCCTATCTGCTAGACACTCAGACTTATTACTTTAGTATATGGAATGAAAGATAAAAGTTGACGCAATCAAAAGAAATGCATATTTGATTTCAGATGAATTGAATTGAAGGTAGAAACATGAAAATGCATTAACTCTAACAGTAGCTTTAAACAGAATAAACTATGGACTTTTCAAAGGATTATGATTACTCTTAATCATGCCAAAATGAAGCTTGAAGCAATTATGGGTAATACAGATGTATTATTAATACCAGCTGAAACCCAGGTTTTGATTATGTACGAAAACAGACTTAGACTTTTGGCAGATGGTGAACTTAAGAGTTCAAGTAAATCCAAGTTCTTAAATATGGAAGATGTAGGGAGCATTCATCTTGATGAACCCAGATTTTTTTTCTCCACAGGGAATACATTGAAACTGAAATTACCTCAGCCATTTCCAAATGTGACTCTGTTCTTTAGAAAGTAAGTATGCCTTTATTTTTCTGAATCCTCAAGTCTATAATTTTTCTAATGCATTGTGTTTGTCAAGCTATGACATGGATGCCCCCCCTTATTATTTTTTTTTAACATGTATAGACTTCCATTAGCTTTTCTTCTCCTTTTTTAACCTTTCTTGATTCTCCTTCTATGGGAAGTCCCTGGATTGTGTTAGTGCAAGTGAGCATCATGATGGATGGGAGATTCTTTCTTCCTACAGCAGTGTGATCCCCAGATGAATATGGAGCATGGAAGTAGGATGTCAGCATTGTTGTCTCACCTTCTGGCTTCAGTATTCTAGAGCAGAGTGTCTGCCATGTTGTTTTCCCCTATTACTGCTAATAAGAGGAACAGAACTTTTACTCTGTAGAAAGTGGAGGAGTGAAGAGACCAGAGCCTTGGGAAATCACATTGTCTTTCATCAATTAGACAATTGTGTTTTATGAGAGAATATGATTTGAATTTCATATGAGTATAAAACAAACTATTGGGAAGAGTTTGATTTCAAATATCCAATGTAACTTTTTGGAATAGGGGAATAAAGTAGAAAATGACAGCAAGATTGAGAAAAAGAGAGAAATAGAGAAAGAGACGATAAAAATCAGATTGTTACCTGAAAATAACATTCAGGTGCATACTAAACCACCTGCAAATCTGTGAGATTTTTCTAATGGCTTCACAACTGGATGCTGTCTTTAGGAAAATATAAGTGGAAATTACTGACTGGGGATGAATGGAATCCCCTAAAGTGAGTACATACTTTTTATTTTAGAACACTTTATTAGTTAAAATGAATCATTATCAAGAAGAAAGAAGATTGGGCGCCTGGGTGGCTTAGTCGGTTAAGCGTCCGACTTTCGCTTAGGTCATGATCTCGTGGTTCGTGGGTTCGAGCCCTGCGTCGGGCTCTGTTCTGACTGCCAGCTCAGAGCCTGGAGCCTATTTCAGAGTCTGTATCTCCCTCTCTCTCTGACCCTCCCCTGCTCACTCTCTCTCTCTCTCTCTCTCCTAGAAATAAATAAAAATATTTAAAAAAAAAAGAAGAAAGAAGGCATGGTTTCTTCTTTTAAGAAATTTCACCCTGTCAAAAGAGAAAAAAAAGGACAAATAGAAACAAGACAGAAAAGAACTAACATTAATGAAACACTTATTTGCTGGGAACTAAACTTAAATATAACAACACTATAAACAATATACCATATTTTTTGCATATGCTGTGTTTGTTATAATACTATGAAATAGGCATTATTATCACATATTTTACTGATAAAAACTGAGAATTAAATAGCTTGCCCAAAGTTTTGTCACTTAAAAGACAGATACAGGATCTGAATCCAGAAATCTGACTTCAGATGCTAAACTCTTAATCACTGTGCTTTACTATCTCATTGGCATCTCAGTGTTCTTTTATTGCTCATTAGAGTATAAACCCATCTTTATATGTGCCTAATGGTTGAACAGCTAGAACATGAAGGCTGGTAAGCATGGCTTGGCTGATAAGAGTCAGATGGGGCTGAAGAGGAGTGGCTTTATGGCCAAAAGGTGTTTAAAGAGGCAGGGAGAAAATATGAATTGGTCCTATACAGAGGCAGTTGAATAATTCCCTGGACTGATTCCATGTCTTAATTTCCTCTTTTTTAAAAAGTAATTTTCTTAATTTGCTAGACCATCCTCTAATTAAGGGGCTCACAGATGTTTATTTGTTATATTAAAAATGCAAGTTTTAATGGTGCAGTCTTAAGAGACTCAAACTAGTAACAATTAGCTCTGTGGCTTGTGGCCAAGCAGTGCTAATGCCTAAATTCATCTAATATTTCACTTGGCCAGATTGTAGGATAGCATCCTCCTACAGTAATTTTCCTTGCATCCTGACTTTCTGTGGTAAATGGCTCTACCAAGGAAATAAACCATTATTTAAGCCTTCTTCCTTGTACCAGTTGGTTTTAATGACACTTGTTGTCTTTCCCATAATTTCCTAAAGTGTTTTGTTGCTTAAATAGAACCTGTTCATTTATTCATTCATTTAATCCTTCCTTCTTCCTTCCTTCTTTTCTCTTTCCCTTCCCCTTCCTTTCATGCATCCTTCTTCTCTTTTCCTTCATTCTCTACCACTCTTTTGCCCTTTCTTACCTTTACAGGTAATTACTAGGTTCTCAAAAAATACTAGGCCTTGTATTAAGTACAAGATATGTAGATAGATATTATGATTGATTTTTAATCCATCTAATGAATATTTATTTAATGCCTCCTGTATGCCAGGGCTCTATTTTACAAGCTAGAAACAGAGTTGGGTACACAATAAAATTTCTTTTTCTTAGTAAGTTGTATTCCTGGGTATGTACTGGGAAGACAGATAAAAAAATATATATCACATATCAAATAGTGATAAGAGCTCTGAATAAGAATGAAGAAGAGAATGGGGAGAGACGTGATGGGGAATGTATTATTTTTATATAGGCTGGTCAGGAAAGGGCTCTCTGACAAGATTACATTTGATCAGAAATACATTTATTTGAAGGAAAAGCAAGTACCAAGGCCCTCAGGGGATTCATTTCTAACAGGGAGAAGAGGTGTAAAGTTAAATAACTGCAAAAGAAGATAGAAAGGGTAAGTACCGTAAGGGAGGTATTGAAGAGTTACTGAAGTGGTTAAGTTCAGAGAAAGGGGATATAACTGCCTGCTGTGGAGGGGGTACTATGGAGATCAGGCCCCACTTCATAGGGGGTAAGGTAACTCACACACTCTGACACCTCATGGCAGAGCCCTTCCCCAAGGTCTTCTCTTAAAGAAGGACCAGTATCCTTGGTTATGAGACAGTTGGGCTGTACACGTAAATAAGGTGCCCTTTGGTTAAGATGCTGAGATTCTAAAGATAGAAACAAGTTACATCATATGTCCACTTTTTCTTTTAATTTCATACTCCTTGAAATAATATTTCCTTTTTATAAGAAGACTAACCTTCAGGGTGCCTTGGTGGCTCAGTTGATTAAACATCTGACTCTTGATTTTGGTTCAGGTCATAATCCCACAGTTGTGGGATCGAGCCCTCTGTCCAGCTCTGGGCTGAGTGTGGAGCCTGCTTGAGAGTCTCTCTTTCCCACTGCCCTTCTCCTCAACTTGTGTGTGTGTTCTCTCTCTCTCTAAAGTTAAATAAAAATAAATAAAGAAAACTAAACTTCTATGCCCGATGTTGGCCACTAAAGGCAAGCAGGCAAAGGGAGTACTCTTGTTTATAGGTAACTGCTTTGTGCTCAAGATTAGGATACACTCATTTTTACTTGTTTTAGTCAGTATGGCAAGGTCCTAGACGTTCTACTAGAATGCTAATATCCCAGTGAAAAAGAAAGCACTTAATACAGTATCAGCTATCATTTGACTATTAGCTAGAGAGAGTGCAAACAAAGAAGTATGAAAATGAAATATAGAAGTTTATATCATTGTTTAATTTTTAAAATGGGATGCTGGCAATGAGTGGATATAGGACACTAAATGGAGAAGTAATGGATGGAAAGCGTACGGGATAGATGGAAAGATGAAGGAAAGAGAAAAAAGGATATTACTTAACACAGAACAGATGTATTTAATCTGAGACCTCTCGAGATAGAGTTATAGATATGGTTAGAAGATCAAATATACCTCGATAAGCAACTTGAAGCAAAGGTGAGACCATAGGATAGAGTATAGGGGTCTGCAGGAGCCAAGGCAAACTGTGATAACTGGAGTAGTGTGCCTTAGAAACAAATAGGGATTTAGAGGTGGCTGAGGGGAGAGACAAAAGAGGAGGGAGAAGAGGGAGAGAGAGAAGCAACATTATGGAGGGTGGCTGCTGCCCAAGTCAAAGAAATAACCAAGGGACTTTTAGAAATACAAATATCTTTTACTGAATTTTAAATTATTTCTGTTGCTGCAATGTAGATTCACCACCCCAAACCTCCAGTAATATTTTTTTCTTTCTTTTTAAAAAATGTTTATTTATTTTTGAGAGAGAGCCCAAGTGGGGGAGGGGCAGAAAGAGGGGGACAGAGGATCTAAAGTGGGCTCAGTGCTGTCAGCACTGATGTGTGGCTCAAACGCACAAACTGCAAGATCATGACCTGAGCTGAAGTCAGACGCTCAACCCACTGAGCCACCCCAGTGTCCCTTCGGTAATATTTTGTATTCCTTTAAGTATCTTGATTGGAGGGTGAACTGGGTAGAAATTAAAGACAAGAACAACCAAAGGCAGAGCAGGGTTGAGCTAGATGGGAGTGGGTGATGAGAGGATTCCTGATCTCAATATTCACTCAGCAGAGTGAATATAATGAGTGAAAGGCAGAGAAGCAGAGGCAGCCATTTGAGAATGCCACTCTCTCCAACCCCTAAAATGGGCAGAAATCCCAAGGATGTCACTGCATTTTTCTACAATTCATAACATGGAGATTTAAATATATCTTTATCTAGATATTAAGAAATAGGTCAATACCAGCTGCAATCTGGATTACATATACTTTAAGAACTATAATAAATTTTCATTAGGATGTTAGTGAATCAGAACTTCTGAAGTGTGGATGAAAGCTAAAACTTCAGTGTTCAACATGAAGGGGAAGGGCATGTTTGAAGTTTAGCACTAAGTGGCCCTTTTAATAGACGGGAATAAAACTGTCTTTGGTCAAGAGTTAATCTTATTTGTCTGTATCTCAAGAGGGTCTTTCATAGAAGTAGGTCTTTGCTACTGAGACTCTGGAAGTAGAGGGGTTCTTTGCTATTATTTCTTTTCAGAGCTCTCAGTGCACATTTAGAATCTTTGAATATCCCATTCAATGTCTCTGTTTTTTGAAACTGTGGGAAACCCCAACTATCATCAGAGGAAAAACTTGCATAAGGCTGAACAGGGAGATGACTGAGTCATTACAGTGCTCTGATTTGAATACTAACTAGCCAGGAACAGTGAGATTTCAAAAACCTTCCAGTCCTTTGGGGAGACTTTTGAGTTCTGACAAGATGATTGATGGTTTCATGGTATGTGAAACGGTAGCCTGATTTGGAAGAGGGCTGGACACACTAGACCTTCACTGCCCTAGACTCAAGTGGCTATTGAGCACTTACAATGTGGCTAGTCTGAATGGGGATGTGCTGCAAGTATAAAATACTCCCCAGATTTTGAAAAGTTAATGTAAAAAAAGGAATGAAAAGTACCTCATTAATTCATTTTTGTATTGCTTACATGTTGAGATGATAATATTTTGGATATATTGACTAAATAAAATACATTATTTGTATGGATTTGCTAGGACTTCTGTAACAAAGCAGATTTAGATTTAGACTTGGGTGGCTTTAGATTGGGTGGCTTAAACAACAGAGATTTATTTTTTCACAGTTCTAGAGTCCAGAAGTCCAAGATCAAGGTGTTGGCAGGGTTGATTTCTTCTGATGACTCTCTCATTGGTTTTTATTTATTTTTAATTTAGATTCAAGTTAGTTAACATATAGTGTAGTATTGATTTCAGGAGTAGAATTTAGTGATTCATCACTTACATATAACAGCCAGTGCTCATCTCAACAAGTGTCCTCTTTAATGTCTGTCAACCATTTAGCCCATCCTCTAACCCCTCCAACAGCACTCAGTTTGTTCTCTATATTTAAGAGTGTCTTATGGTTTGCCTTCCTATCTGTTTTTATCTTATTTTTCCTTCCTGTCCCCTATGTTCATCTGTTTTGTTTGTTAAATTCTGCATATGAGTGAACCTCATTTGAGGTTAATTACTTCTTTAAAGGTCCTCTCTCCAAATATAGTCACATTCTAAAATGCCAGGGATTAGGATTTCAACATATAAATTTGAGAGTGGGAGGAGGAGGACATAATTCTGTCTATAACATTATTAAATTTAAAAATACCTGTTTCTTTTTATAAATATAGGTACTAGAAAATTTTAAATTATGTATGTGGTTTGCATTATACTTCTATTGGACAGTGATGCACTAAACTATCACTCCAAAAGGGCAAACTCCTTTATATGTTGTTCATTACTGAGTTTCTTGGTACTTTGAACAGAGTCTACTGCAAATAGATGCTTAATTACATTTGTTGCCTCTAGAATGAATAGGCACCATAGATAATAGATAGGGTGTGACTGGATTTTAGATATGGATCTTTAGAAAGGATTCTGTGCCCTGGTAATTACCTGAGTCGCTCATTGTTGGCCCCATTGGCACCATAAGGCAAAAAAAGCAGCCTACTGACAGCTAGATAACAGCATGTTGGCATGGCTGGGGAAGTGGGAATTTGCAATGGGTACAGACAGGTCTATTGGCTTTTAAGCCTTCCCTCTCCTCCAACACTCTCTCCATCTTGAGGACTACGTGCTAGAATGGAGAGAGGCAGGTCCTGAAGATTAGTGCCAAGAGAGGTACAGACTGCCATATTAAAGGATTTCTGAACTTCCCTAGAGATCACAACCTAGAATCTTTTCACGAAAGTAATTTTTAAAAAGACTATTATTTTAAAAATGTATTTTGAGAAATTAGGTGAGCTAGGTTTTTAAAAGAGTATGTAATTATAAAGTGGCATAAGAAGAAAAAGGACATTTGAATTTGAAGCGGTAATAAAAAACTGTTACCCGTATCCATACTTCCTAAAAGTGCTGGACAAAGATGGTTTTATGGGAGAGTTCTACCAAATTTTCTGTGGAAGAAAATTACAGTTTTATATAAGTTTTATAAAAAAAGAAAGTAAGAGGAGAATGTCCAAAAAAAATTTTTAGGCTAGTATGACCTTTAGCCAAATAAAGATAGCATAAGGAAAGCTAATTAAAGGTCCACTTGACTTATGAACTGTATGTGAAAATCCTAAATAACATATACAGCTAAATCCATCAGTGTATAACAAATATCAGATCAAGTAAGAATGGTTAATTTAAGAAGTGCTTTCAATATACTTCAGTATATTAATTGAATAAACAAGAATTCTTTCATGGTTATCTTAATAAATGTGGCACAAGCTTTTGATAAATTTCTACATCTATTAATGATTATATATAAAACTTCAGCATGCTCTGTTCCTGCCAGTTGAGTTATATGCTTCCCATGAGTCTGTTGTGTTTGTTTCCAAAGTTCTTTATACCAGTTGTACTTGCTGTTATAATTATGTAATTGAGTTAAATATTATATAAACCAAAGAATTATAAGTGTGAAAACAGAATTGTTTCTCTGAACGTTCAACTCAATGTTTTGGAAAAACTTGCTAAAGGCAAGTTGCTAATAAATATTGCTATCAGATCGTTTTAATTACTATCATATTAAAAGTGAAGGCCTTGGTCCCACATCAAAAGATTGGTGAGTAAATATGGAGTTGTATAATTTAAGTTAAAACAAAAATTCTAAAGAATGCATCACTTTGTATGATTCCTTTTTACTGACTTTTACTTTATTCATTTACCAATTGGTGCCAGTCATATCAGATAAGAGGGCTCTCACTGTATTATTTTGATAAACAGTACTGTTCAAATTCCCAGTATCACCCCTACCATTCTTTTCAGCCTCTTATTTGATTATGGAGAGGACTTGTAAGTGAATTAATATGCTTTCATTCTACCTAGCCAGCTGTGTCACAGCATGAGTAGAAAAGATGTGTTGGACTGCCTATATTAGGATTTTCTCTCTCTGAAATAATTAAATCTACAAGAGGCCAGAGAGTTAGGGATTCTAAACTCTCCTGTTTCTTTTTTGTTATTTCTAAAACCCTTTTCTCATCCTCCTGTCAACCAAGTATGAATAAATACAATATGTGAAAACTCTCTCTGTCCCCTTCTGCCCTAGGTCTCAGCCACTGGAACAATTTTTGTTGTTGTGAAAATGCACTGGCATACTGTTCTAGTATGCCTTTTTAGAATTGTGCAAATTGAAATAGCATTCCAGAATCCAGATTTCTGGTGAAATAAAAACACAATAATGTTGCAAATTTTTTTTGTTTGTTATGGTATAAGGGAATTTTGGAGGAAAATGTCATAGAAAGATTCTAAATATAATTCATTTGTAGGCACATACATATATTGAACTTCTAATGCCCATCACTTTCTTTCTACTGTGAAAACTGTATATTTTCTCTTTTAATAGTATAAAGAAAATCAGAAATGGAGGCTAAAATAAAAAATGGTTAAGGGGCAAAATTTCTTAAAGGGATTTCCTTGTTTCCTTTTATAAGAAAATATATTAAGAAACACCAAGAATATATATTTTATACAATTTATTTTCATTCAGAGTTACTGAGGTATAATATACATACAGAAATGTCACTATGATTAAATGTACAGTTTAATAAGTTTTACCAAATTTATGTTGTCATGTAAAATCCACCACTATTAAGTTATAGAATACTTCCACTATCTCAAACAGTTCCTTTTGCTCCTTTGCAGTCTCTTCGTCTTCCCAGTCCCTGTAACCAGGGATCTGATTTCTATCCCTATAGTTTTGCCTTTTCTAGAATGTCATTTAAATGAGATAATTTAAAAAATCATTTTTGTTTGGTTGGGATTTTTTCCTTAGCATAATGCTTTGGATATTTATCTAAGTCGTTGCATGCATTACATATATTCCTACATATATTCTGTCTATTGATGAGTGGTATACCATTGTATGATATACTTCAACTTGTTCATCCATTTACTTTTTTTAAGTTTCTATTTTAATTCCAGATAGTTAACATACAGTATTATATTAGTTTCAGGTGTACAATATAGTAATTCAGCAATTCAATACATCATCCTGTGCTCATCACAAGTGACCACCTCTTTAACCTCCCACCCCCCTACTCTGGTGACCATCAGATTGTTCTCTATAATTAAGTGTGTTTCTTTCTTTCCCCTATGTTCATCTGTTTTGCTTCCTAAATTCCACATAGACACGAAATAATGTTATTTGTCTTTCTCTGTATGACTGGTTTTGCTTAGCATTATACTCTAGCTCCATCCATGTCACTGCGAATGGCAAGATTTTATGTTGGGAGCCATTCTGAGCCCACTAGTCGAGAAAACTCCTGGTGAGGTTAAAGCAAGTTTTCACGGTCTCTTGCCAATCAGATGATGACCGGTATCCACCCCCCACTCAATTATTTCTGCTTGAGCACTGACCCTTAGGGTACCTTGTTGATCAATATTGGGAGTGACTTGTCCCCTTATTCCGGCCCTGGTATGATGATGGCATCTTGTGAAGGAACTTATTGTGGGAACTTCTTCTTTTGATTATGGGAACAGACATCGTGTCTCCAGAAGGTCCTGTTTCCCTCCATACTTTCCCTTGAGCTATGAACAGGCTAATGACCCCTAGTCATAAAAGACTGATCTTTACATGTACAATTCTGTTTTTACTGTTGCGTTAGTCCAAGATGTTCATACAGCTCAACATGCAAATCAACTAACCAAAAATGTCTTTCATGCCCTAGCTATTCAAGAAATCATAAAAGTAGACACAAAGGTAAATGCACTCAAAGAGGCTATTCTATGTATTGGAAATGAGCTAAACTCTTTAAAGGTATGGTTGGCTCTCTGGTGCAATAAAGCATATAACTGGAAAACCAAGTCTTGCCCGGAGACAAAGAGCCTAACTTAGAGAGAAGGAACAGATAAGGGCAGAAGATAAGTTAGTACATACACCTTTGCTAACTGATGGTGTATAGTAGCCCCTTCCCTAAGGCCTACTTTCCACAAACACCTTCCCTTACCCTGGCAGCTGTGATGAGGATGGATAAGAGTATCTACAAACCTATGACTTAATCTTAGTGTTATTATAATGTGAACACCTTATTATTTTCTTAGTTACTCAACTTCACTATAATTGGGGCTGTTCTACAAGAAGACTTCTGTAAAACCTGTTTCTGTACATTTTCCAAAAACACCTTATCACAAAGAGCTATCCATTGTAAACATTCCATTTCCTGATGCCATGTTAACTTTTGACCTATAAATAAAGACACCAAACCCGACAGGACAGAGATGCCTGCCTGGTGATCAGAAAGGATCTCGGGGCTCTCTCACTCTCTTTCGCCGACACCGTCCATCCTTCAGGGACCCCTGGACCTGTCGGAGCCGGCGCGGCCTCCAACAATTTTATTCTTTTTAATGACTAATATTCCATTATATATATATGTCACATTTTCTTTATCCATTCATCAGTTGATGGACACTTGGGCTGCTTCCATATCTTGGATATTGTAATAATGCTGCAATAAACATAGGGGTGCATGTATCCCTTTGAATTAGTGTTTTTGTATTCTTTGGGTAAAGACCTAGTAGTGATGCTTGATCATAGAGTAGTTCTATTTTTAGCTTTTTGAGAAAACTCCATACTGCTTTCCATAGTAGCTGAACTAGATTGCAATCTCACTAAAAGTGCAAGAGGGTTTTCTTCTCTCCACATCCTCACCAACACCTGTTGTTTCTTGTGTTTTTGATTTTAACCATTCTGACAGGTGTGAGGTGACAACTCATTGCAGTTTTGATTTGCATTTCCCTGTTGATAAGTGATGTTGAGCATCTTTTCATGTGTCTATTGGACACTTGTATTTCTTATTTGGAAAAACGTCCGTTCATATCTTCTGATGATTTTTTAATTGGATTATTTGGGGTTTGGGTGTTGAGTTTTTTAAGTTCTTTATATATTTTGGATACTGACCCTTTAAAGTGGATATGTCATTTGCACATATAGTCTCCCATTCCATAAGGTGACTTTCAGTTTTGTTGTTTGTTTCCTTTGCTATGCATAAGTTTTTATTTTGATGTAATCCCATTAGTTTATTTTTGCTTTTGTTTCCCTACTGTCAGGAAACATACCTAGAAAAAAGTTACTACAGCTAATGTCAAAGAAGTTACTGCCTGTATTCTCTCCTAGGATTTTTATGGCTTCCTATTTGAGATTTAGGTCTTTCATCCATTTTGAATTTATTTTTTTTGTACAGTCTAAGTGGTCCAGTTTCATTTATTTGCATGTTGCTATCTAGTTATCCCAACACCATTTGTTGAAGAGACTCTTTCCCATTGGATGTTCCTTCCTTGTTCATCAGAGGTTAATTGGCCATATAATTGTGGGTTTTCTATTCTAGATGTTCTATTCTGTTCTATTGATCTATATGTCTATTTTTTGTGGCAGTATCATACTGTTTTGATGACTACAGCTTTGTCATATAACTTCATATATAGAAGTCCAGAATTGTGATGCCTTCAGCTTTGCTTTTCTTTTTCAAGGTTACTTTGGCTATGGGTCTTTTGTAGTTCCACACAAATTTAAGAACTGTTTGTTCTAGTTCTGTGAAAAGTGCTGGTGGTATTTTGATAAGGATTGCATTAAATAGGCTACATTGTTTGAGGTAGTATAGACACTTGAGCAGTGGTTTTTGTTTTTTTTTCCCCTAATCCATGAGCATGGAATATCTTTCCATTTCTTCATGTTATCTTGAATTTTCTTCAGCAGTATTTTTACAGTTTTCAGAGTACAGGTCTTTCCCTTCTTTGGTTAGGTTTATTCCTAGGAATCTTATTATTTTGTGTGCAGTTGTAACTGTGATTGTTTTCTTAGTTTCTATTTCTGCTGCCTCTTTATTGGTGTATAGAAACGCAACACATTTTTTGTACATTGATTTTGCATCCTGTGACCTTCTTGAGTTCGTTCACTAGTTCTAGCAGTTTTTTGGAAGTCTTTAGGATTTTCTATATAGAGTATCATGTCATCTGCAAATAGGAAATTTTACTTTTTCCTTACCAACTTGAATGTCTTTTGTTTCTTTTTCTGGTTTGATTGTTGTGTCTGGGACTTCTAGGACTATGTTGAATAAAAGTGGTGAGAATGGACATCCTTGTCTTGTTCTTGATTTCAGTTTTTCCCCTTTTGGTATGATACCTGCTGTGGGTTTTTCTTATAAGGCCCTTATTATGTTGGGTATGTTCCTTCTAAACTTACTTTGTTGGGGATTTTTATCATGAATGAATGTTGTATTTTATCAAATACTTTTTCTGCATCTATTGAAATGATCATGTGGTTCTTATCCTTTCTCCTATTGATGTGATGTATCACGTTGATTGATTTGCAAATATTAAACCACCCTTGGAGCCCAAGAATAAATCCCACTTGATCATGGTGAATGGTTTTTAAAAAGATATTGTTGAGTTCAGTTTGCTATTATTATATTGAAAATTTTTACACCTCTGTTCATCAGGGATATTGACCTGTAGTTTTCTTTTTTAGTAGTGTCTTTATCTGGTTTTGGTATCAGGGTAATGCTGGCCTCATCAACTGAATTTGGAAGTTTTTCTTCCTTTTCCATTTTTTGATTAGTTTAATAAGAATAGATATTAACTCTTCTTTAAATGTTTGCTAGAATTCAACTTTGAAGCCGTCTCGTTCTGGACTTCTGTTCGTTAGGAGTTTTCTGATTACTGACTCAATTTCTTTGCTTGTTATCAGTCTGTTCAAATTTTCTATTTCTTCTTGTTTCAGTTTTGGGAGTCTATATGTTTCCTGGAATTTATCCATTTCTTATAGGTTGTCCAATTTGTTGGCATATAATGTTCATAATATTCTCTTATTATTTTTTGTATTTCTGTGATGTTGGTTGTTATTTCTCCTCGCTAATTTGTGATTTTATTTATTTGAGTCCTTACTCTTTTTGTCTTGGTTGTCTGGTTAGAGATTTATCAATTTTATTGATTTTCTTTTCAAAGAATCATCTCTCAGTTTTATTGGGTCTGTTCTATTGTTTCTTTTAGTTTTATATCAATCATTTCTGCTCTAATGTTTATTATTTCTTTCCTTTTACTGGTTTTAAGTTTTATTTGCTGTTCTGTAAAATTTAAAGCTTATTTTATTTTATTTTTTAATTTATTTTGAGAGAGAGAGAGAGAATGAGGGAGGGGCGAAGAGAGGGAGGAGAGAATCCTAGGCAGGGACATGGGGCTTGATCTTCATGAATTGTGAGATCATGACCTGAGCTGAAATCAAGAATCAGATGCTTAACTGACTGAATCACCTAGGTGCCTCTGTTGTTTTATTTCTAGCTCCTTTAGGTGCAAGGTTAGATTGTTTATTTGAGATTATTTTTTTCCCTGTTAATATAGGCCTGTATTGTTATAAACCTCCCACTTAGAACCACTTTTGCTGCATCTCAGAGGTTTTGGACCAATGTGTTTTCATTATTCATTTACTTGTTGATGGACGTTTGAGTTGTTTTCAGTTTTTGACTATTGTGCAGTAAAGCTGCTATGAACATTCACGTATTTAGAAAACTTTAGAAATATGTTTTCAATTCTGTTGGCTTAATACCTAGTAATGAAATTGTTAAACAATGTGACTAATACATATAACTTTATCTAACAATCTACAAAAATATTTTCCAAAGTAGCTGTATCATTTTGTATTCCTATTAACAATGTATGAGAGTTTTAACTTTAGGAATAATAGTGGATATGTGGGCTCCAAGATGTCTCAGTTCGTTGAATGCCTGACTCTTGATTTTGACTCAAGTGGTGATCCTAGGTTTGTGGAATTGAGCCCCATGTCAGGCTCCCTGCTGAGTGTGGAGCCTACTAAAGATTCTTTTTCTCTCTCCCTCTGTCCTTCTCCTTCACTAACACTTCACTCTCAAAATAATAATAATTAATAATAATAATAGTGGTTATATTCATGACTATTATTTGAAGTTATCCTTTCTTATGATTTCTTTGGTTTTGGCATAATGGTAATGCTGGCCTCATAAAATTATTTGAGGAGAGGTTCCTCTGAATATTTTCTGCAAGAGTTTACTTTTTAAAATCTCTGATAGAATTCGCTAGTGAAATCATCTGAGTATGGCTTCCCCTTACCCTCCAGGAAGGTTTTAAACTATAAAATAAATTTCACTATTGGATCTAGAGCTATTCAAGTAATGTATTTCCTCTTGAGTGAGGCTGGGTTGTTTGTTTATTTCAAGAATTTTTTTCCATTTAATCTAAGTTAGGTTGTTGGGTTTTGTTTTGTTTTGTTTTTTTGTTATAAATTTGTTCATTTACATTTTGTTATTATCCTAAATGTCTGTAGAATCTGTAGTAATACCCCTTCTTTCATTTGTGACATTGGTACTTTGTATTTTTCTTCTTGCTTTCTCACTTGGTCTGATTTTTAAATTTATTGATCTTTTCAAAGAACCAGCTTTCTTTTCCACTAACCTTTCTCTAGTATGAGACCTAAAATAAGAAGCAGGGAATTGCCTTTATCAACTTGAGCTGAGAACTAGTCCATGATATGACTCAAAGTTTTTATGGTTTGGTATATGTTCATGAATGAGCTCCAAAGTACTCTGAATGCTAATTTGGGTATTAAAAATAAATTTAATGAATAGGTAAATTTGCAAATATAGATTCTGTGAATGATGAAGATTGACTGTAATTTAATCTACTATTATTAATAGAGAGGGATCTTGACAAGGAATAATTTGGGAAAGAGTTATGGCATATGGTCCATTCTAGAACTCATAATGAAGTTAAGAGTGTATTACCCATTTCCTTCTCAGGGCTGAAGTGGAAAAGAGAGGAAGAACCGTAGCTGTTACTCAACAGAATCCTATCTATATATATTTGGATTAGGTAGTTTTTTTTTGCCTTAGCCTCATACGCACAAAAGCCTTCACATTTAGATTTTTTTAAATGTGTTTTTATTTCTGAGAGAGAGATAGAGACAGCGTGAGCAGGGGAGGGTCAGAGAGAGAGGGAGACACAGAATCCGAAGACAGGTTCCAGGCTTTGAGCTACCTGTCAGCACAGAGCCCGACGCAGGGCTGGAACCCACAAACCGTGAGATCATGACCTTAGTTGAAGTCGGACGCTTAACTGACTGAGCCACCCAGTTGCCCCAAGATTTTTTGTTATTTTCAAATAAATTTATTCACTTCATTACAAAAACACTTGGATGGGGTTGAAATAAGATGTTCATTCATCCATAGTATAAAATATGTTTGAAACTTGTTCTAGAACTTGTTCATTTTAAAAATAAACTTCTAAACTATAAATGACTAGGCCCTGCTTGACTTCTGAGAGCACCTCCTTTTCCCTTTGGATGACAAAGAAGAGAGAAGGGAATGAATGGAAAGGATAGGTAGTGGATGTTTAAGGTGTAATACTCAGCCGAAGATGACCATAAATTCCACAGAATTGTACATTACTGCTTTCTGAAATCTGAGGGCGACTGAGGAGATATGAGGCTGGACACCTGAAGAAGCTGCCATAATATTATTACCCCCAGAGCTTAGAGAGTTTAAGCAACTTGGCCAAGACCACAGTAAATAAGTGGTACAGAAATATTGTGTAGAAACCTTTATATTTTAACTAGAAGTCAAAAAACTTGGATCCAGTCCTAATTTGTCACTACTTAGCTATAGAACTTTGCACAAATCATTTAAGCTCTGCATGTCTGTGTCTGTTTGTAAAATATGAAGTTGGAAAACTCAATTTCCTTTGCATGAAATAGATTCATGTAATGTTAAAAGTACTAGAATCCAGAAAACAGAGTAAGCAGGCAAAATGCTTGTTTCTTTTTGAATAGAAAGAATATTTTCCTACCAGAATCCAAAAGATTTTACATTTTTAATAGAGAAAGTAGACCTTATCAAGTATTTACAGAAACTGCAGATTGCTCAGATACAATCCAATATCTCATTTAATACTGGCAAGAAACAAATGATGCCTGAAACCTTAACAAATGCTTAAACCAATTCAATGAATAAAGGAATATCTCAAAGTGTCTCAAGTTGAAGAGAAACCATGTATTTCTTGAATGATATTACTCTGGGGGATACTTGAGAAAGTTAAGTTTTTCTAAAATCTTTATAGTTGAGGCCTAAACCATGCACCCTTCTAAATGTATGTTAATTCACTAATCAGTGTTATGTCTTGAATCTATAATAAATACAGAAAAAGAATTTTTGTATTTATGTTCATCAGGGATATTGGCCTGTAATTCTTTTTAGTAGGAGTGGTGTCTTAGGTTTTGGAATCAAGGTAATGATGGCTTCATAGAACAAGTTTGAAACTTCTTTCCATTTCTGTTTTTTTGGAACAGTTTGAGAAGAATAGATATTAACCATTCTTGAAGTGTCAGGTAGTAGTTCCCTGAGAAGCCATCTGGCCCTGGTCTTTTGTTTGTTGGGAAACTTGAAAAAAATTTTTTAATGTTTTATTTATTTCTGAGAGAGAGAGACAGCATGAACAGGGGAGGGTCAGAGAGAGAGAGGGAGATACAGAATCCTAAACAGGCTCCAGGCTCTGAGCTGGCTGTCAGCACAGAGCCCGATGTGGGACTCAAACCCACAAACTGTGAGATCATGACCTGAGCTGAAATTGGACGCTTAGCCGACTGAGCCACCAAGGCGCCCCTGTTGGGAAATTTTTGATTACTGATTCAATTTGTTTGCTGGTCATGCGTCTATTTAAATTTTCCATTTCTTCCTGTTTCAGTTTTGATAGTTTGTATATTTCTAGGAATTTATCCATTTCTTACAGATTTCCCAGTCTGTTGGTGTATAATATTTTATAATATTCTCTTTATTCTCTTATATTTTTTTCATTTCTGTAGTGTTGGTTGTGATCTCTCTGCTTTCATTCATGATTTTACCTATTTGGGTCTTTTTTTTTTTGATAAGTCTGGTTAGGGGTTTATCAATTTTATTAATTCTTTCAAAGAATCAGCTCTTAGTTTCATTGATCTGTTAGGTTGTATATTTGAGACTTTTCTTGCTTCTTGGGATAGATTTGAATTGCAATATACTTCCCTCTGAGGACTACCTTTGCAGCATCCCAAAGGTTTTGAACTGTCATGTTTTCATTTTCATTTGCTCCCATGTATTTTTTAATTTCTTCTTTAATTTTCTGGTTAACATATTCATTCTTTAGTAGGATGTTATTTAATCTCTATGTATTTGTGGTCTTTGCAAATTTTTTTTTTTGTGGTTGACTTCAAGTTTCATAGTGTTGTGGTCTGAAAATATGCATTGTGTGATATAGATCTTTTTGTACTTGTTGAGGGCTATTTGTTACACACTATGTAGACTATTCTGGAGAATGTTCCATGTGCATTCGAGAAGAATGTGTATTTTGCTGCTTTAGAAAGACATATTCTGAATAGAACTGTTAAGTCCAGCTGGTCCAGTGTATCTTTGAAAGGCATTGTTTCCTTCCTGATCTTTTGCTGATCATTCTGCTTAGATGATCTGTCCATTGATGTAAGTGGGATGTTAAAATGTCCTACTATTATTGTGTTATTATCCATCTGTTTCTTTATGTATGTTATTAATTGATTTATATATTTGGGTGCTTTAAAATTGGGTGCTTATGGGGCATCTGGGTGGCTCAGTCGGTTAAGTGTCCAACTTCGGTTAAGGTCATGATCTCATGGTTCGTGGGTTTGAGCCCTGCATTGGGCTCTATGCTGACAGCTACCTCAGAACATGGAGCCTGTTTCGGATTCTGTGTCTCCCTCTCTCTCTGACCTTCCCCTACTCATGCTGTCTCTCTCAGAAATAAATAAAACATTTAAAAAATTTAAAATTGGGTGCATAAGTATTAGAAATTGTTAGGTTTTGTTGGATAGACCCCTTTATTATGATATAGTGTCCTTCTTTATCTTGTGTTACAGTCTGTTTTAAAATCTAGTTTGTCTAAGTATGGCTACTCTGGCTTTCTTTTGATGTGTATTAACATGATAGATGGTTCTCCATCCCTTCACTTTTTTAAAATATATTTTTTAACATTTATTTATTTCTGACAGAGAGAGACAGAGCATGAATAGTGGCTGGGCAGAGAGAGAGGGAGACACAGGATCCAAAGCAGGCTCCAGGCTCTGAGCTGTCAGTCAGCACAGATCCTGATGCGGGGCTCAAACTTGTGAACCACGAGATCATGACCTGAGCCGAAGTCAGACACTTAGCGGACTAAGCCACCCAGATGTCCCTCCATCCCTTTACTTTCAATCTGCAGGTGTCTTTAGATCTAAAATGAGTCTCTAATAGACAGCAAAAATGCTTGTTTTTTAATCTGTTCTGATACCCTATGTCTTTTGATTGGAGCATTTAGTCCATTTACATTCAGAGTGGTTATTCACAGATATAAATTCAGTGCCTTTGTGTTATCTGTAAAGTTAGTGTTTCTGGTGATGTTCCCTGTTCCTTTCTAGTCTTTGTTGCTTTTAGTCCTTTTTTCCGCCATTCAAAGAGTCTCCTTTAATATTTTTTGCAGGGCTCGTTTAGTGGTTGCAAACTTCTTTAGGGTTTTTTTTTTTGGGGGGGGGATCTTTATCTTTTCTATTCTGAATGATAGCCTTGCTATATAGAGTATTCTTGGATGTATATTATTCTCTGACAACACCTTGACTATATCATGTCAGTCCCTTCTCACCTGCCGGATTTCTGTGAACAGATCTGCAGTGAACCTGACTGTTATTCCTTGTAGGTTAAGGAATTTTTTCCCTTGATGCTTTCAGGATTCTTTCCTTGACTATGTCTTTTGTGAATTTGACTATGATATGTCGTAGTGATGTCTGGCTTTTGTTGAATTTATACAGAGTTCTCTGTGCTTCTTGGATTTGGATGTCTGTTCCTTTCCTTAGATTAGGGAAGTTTTCAGCTGTAGTTTGCTCAAATAAACCTTCTGCCCTCCTTTCTGTCTCTTCATCTTCTAGGACTTCTATGATACAAAAGTTATTACACTTTATGGAGTCGCTGAGTTCCCTAAGTCTGCATTGTGATCCAATACCTTTCTTTTCTTTTTTTTTTTAACGTTTATTTATTTTTGAGAGAGAGACAGACAGAGTACAAGCAGGGAAGGGACAGAGAGAGAGAGAGGAAGACACAGAATCTGAAGCCAGCTCTAGGCTCCACGCTATAAGTGCAGAGCTCATAGTTGGGCTTGAGTTCATGTTCTGTGAGATCATGACCTGAGCTGTGGACACTTAACCGACTAAGCGCCTCAATACCTTTCTTTCCTTCTTCTTTTCAGCTTCATCCACCCACCATAATTTTATCTTCTTTTTTTTTAAGTTTATTTATTTATTTTTGAGAGGGACAGAGACAGAGCAAGTGGGGGAGGAGCAGAGAGAGGGAGAGATGGAGAATCCCAAGGAGGCTCCGTGCTGTCTTCCCAGAGGTGTACATGGGGCTTGAACCCCATGCAACCATGACATTGTGACCTGAGCTGAAACTAAGAGTCAGAAACTTAACTGGCTGAGCCACCCAGGTTCCCCGCATAATTTTATCTTCTATATCACTGGTTTGTCCCTCTGCTTCATCCATCCTCAGTGTCATGGCATCCAGTTGGGTTTGCATCTTGGTTATAAGAATTTTTAATTTCAGACTGACTAGTTTTATTTCCTTTATCTCTACAATAAAGGATTCTCTCATGTCTTCTATGGTTTCTTCAAGTATGGCTAATATCCTTATAATTGTTGTTTTAAGTTCTTGTTCAAACATCCTACTTACATCTGTATTCTTTAAATCCCTGGCTGTCACTTCTTCCTGTTCTTTCTTTTGGGGTAAATTCCTCTATCTTGTCATATTGTTAAGGTTCCCGGAAAAAAGGAAGCTAGATCCTAGGTGTGTTTGGTCAGCTTGTTAAAAGAAGATAGTTCCAAAAATAATTCGCTTTTTCTGTATCGCAAGTTGGAGAGGCAAAAACGAAGGAAACTAGATCCTATTTTGCCTAGAGCTGAAGCTTTGCATCACTCTTTGATCAGTAGACTTGGTATGTGTGAGGAGTTTGTGCTGGTCTTCTGATGGTGGGGCCTGCTGCACTGATTCTCAGGCAGACTTGCCATATTGGAGATGCACCTGCAGGATGCAGTGGGATAGGGCTTGGTGAAAGCAGCTTGAGCTTCCACTTGGTGGTACTGTTTTGCTGAGTGAAGTAGGTCAATGCTGATGCGTGGGGTGAAAATAGCATTGCTCGACTCGGCTCTCTCATCCCTGGACAGGGAGCTCATGCCTGCCACTCTTCAGGAAGCCCTTACAGAAGAGCAAACAATCACTTACCTTGCGTCCCTGGCTTCTGTCAGATCCCCACCTTTACTCTGTGTGCATCTGAGCTGTCTGCCAGCCAGGTGGCACAGCATTCCTGTGTTTTATCTCAAGGGCAGGACTTGGTTTCAAAACTCCAAATTGTTAAGATCCCTGTGGCATGGACCCATGCTGATCCTCTGGACAAGGGTCTTGGTGCACTGTGACCAGTTGTGGCTTGTCCTAGAAATCAGTTGTTTGACCCTGCATTGGTTCAGAGTTTATGGTAAAGCACAGCAGATAGCCAAAACCAAGACTTGCTGCCTTCAGCCAGTGTCCCCATTGCTATGTTAGTGAAAGAAGCAGCTCAAAGGCATCCTCTGGGTCTTTTGCTCCCAGGGAGGCTGTGTTCCCTCTCCCAAATGCACTCCAAGCAGGAGAACTTCTTCTCCCTGTGCAATCCAGGGAATCCTCAGCCCATGCTGCCCTCTCCTAGGTCTCCACCCTCCTTCCCCATGGGAACACCACTAAGCCTGCTGGGTGTGACCCTGATGATGGAGCAAACCTCTGTGCCCTATTGTTTAGAAAAACATGCAGTATTCAGTCGCTCTCCTTTTATCCATCAATGATTTTGGAGAAGAGTTTTTCTTGTGAAATTCCCTGCCAGCACTTCCACTCTCTCACTCGCTCTCTCTTTCTTTCTCTCTTCAGTTTCTGCGATCAGGGCCTCCTCCCCATCACAGCACCTGCGGCTATTCTCTCCCCTAAATCAATTCTCCATAGCTCCTACTTCCACAATTTGATGTTGTTGTTGTTGTTTTACCAGTGGTTATGCATTTTGCTCTCTCAGTCTCAGATCGACTTCTTGGGTGTTCAGATAATTTGATATTTACCTAGCTGTGTTTAAGGGACAAGGCAAGCATAAGGTCTTTCTACTCCTTTGCCAAATTAACTCCTCTAGAACATATATTCTTGATAAAAACTCTCCACAAAGTAGAGATAGATGGAACATACTTCAACATAATAAAGACCATATATGAAAGACTTATAGGTGATATCATTCTCAATGAGGAAAAACTGAGCTTTTCCTCTACAGTTAGGAACAAGACAGGGATGTCCACTCTCACTATTACTATTTAATATAACACTGGATGTCTAAGTCTCAGCAATCAGACAACAAAAAGAAATAAAAGACATTAAAATCAACAAGGAAGAAGCCAAACTTTCACTGTTTGCAGATGACGTGATACCCTATGTAGAAAACCTGAAAGACTGCACCAAAAAATTGCTGGAACTGATACATGAATTCAGCAAAATTACAAGATATAAAATCAATGTACAGATATCTGTTACATTTCTATATACTAATAATGAAGCAGCAGAAAAATAACTCAAGGAATTGATCCCATTTGAACTTGCACCAAAAACTATAAGATACCTAGGAATAAACCTAATCAAGAGGTTAAAGGTCTGTACTCTGAAAATTATAGAGCACTTAAGAAAGAAATTGAAAAGGCACAAGGAAATGGAAAAAATTCCATGCTCATGGACTGGAAGAACAAACGTTGTTAAAATGTCTATACTACCCAAAACAATCTAAACATTTAATGAAATCCCTATAAAAATACTACCAGCATTTTTTCACAGAGCTAGAACAAACAATTCTAAAATTTGTATGGAACCACAGAAGACCCTGAATTAGCCAAATCAATTTTGAAAAAGAAAAGCAAACCTGGAGGGACCACAATTCTGGATTTCAAGTTATAATACTAAGCTGTACTCAAGACAGTATGGTACAGGCACAAAGGCATAGGTCAGTGGAAGAGAATAGAAAACCCAGAAAGGGACCCAAAACTGTATGTTCAGCTAATCTTTGACAAAGCAGGAAATAATATCCAATGGAAAAAAGACAGCCTTTTCAACAAATGGTGTTAGGAACACTGGACAGCAACATGCACAAGGATGAAACTGGACCGCTTACTTACACCATACACAAAAATAAATAAAAAATGGAGGAATGATCTAAATGAGTGACAATAAACCATAAAAATCCTAGAGGGGAACACAGACAGCACGTCTTTGACCTTAGGTAGAGCAACTTCTTACTAGACAAGTCACCAGAGACAAGTGAATAAAAAGCAAACATAGACTATTGGGACTTCATCAAGATAAAAGTTTCTGCACAGCAAAGAAAATAATCAATAAAATTAAAAGGCAGCCTACAGCATGGGAGAAGATATTTGCAAATGATATATGTAATAAAAGGTTAGTATCCAAAATCTATAATTATCAAACTCAAAACTCAAAAAACAAATAATAAATAAATGGGCAGAAGATATGAATAGACGCTTTTCCAAAGAAGACATCCAGATGGGTAACAGACACATGAAAAGATGCTCAGCATCACTCATCATCAGGGAAATACAAATCAAACCACAGTGAGATAAGACCTCACAACTGTGAGAATGGCTAAAATTAACAACACAGGAAACAAAAGATGTTGGCAAGAATATGGAGAAAGGAGAACTCTCTTTCTTACACTGTTATTGGAAATGCAAACCAGTGGTAACCTCCCTGGAAAACAGTATGGAGGTTTCTAAAAAAGTTAAAAATAGAAGTACCCTATGGCTCAGCAATTGCACTAGTAGATATTTACCCAAAGGATACAAATATACAGATTTGAAGGGGTACATGAACCCTGATGCTTATAGCAGCATTATCAACAATAGATTAACTATGGTAAGAGCCCAAATGTCCATCAACTGATGAATGAATAAAGAAGATATGGTATATCTATATACAATGGAATACTCCTTTCATGAAAAATAATGAAATCTTGTAATTTTCAACAATGTGGATGGAACTAGAGTGTATTATGCTAAGTGAAATAAATCAGTCAGAGAAAGACAAATATCATATGATTTCACTCATATGTTGCATTTAAGAAACCAAAGAGATGAACATATGGGAAAGGAAAAAAAGAGAGACAGAGGGAAACAAACCATGAAAGACTCTTAATGGTAGAGAACAAACTGAGAGTTGATGGTGGGAAGTGGGTGGAGGAAGGGCTAAATGGGTGATGTGTATTGAGGAGGGCACTTGTTATAATGAGTAGTGTTATGTGTAAGTGATGAATCGCTAAATTCTACCCCTGAAAGCAATATTACGCTATACATTAACTAACTAGAATTTGAATAAAATTTGAAAAAAATTACCAATAGTTCTATAATATTGAATAATAAATCCATATTTATATTCTGTGATATTAAATAATAAGTATTTAATATCATTCCAATTTTTCCATATGTCCCAAGAATATAATTTATATCTTTATTCTTTTGAATTATGACATAACTGAGATTCACACATTGCATTTGGTTGTTATGGATATTTAGTATTTCTTAATCTAGAACATTTACTTTTATTTTTGGTGGCATTGACTTTGAAAGAGTTCAGGGCAGTTGTCATGTAAAACCCCCTAATTCTTGATTTTCTGATTGCTCTCTTATGATGTTTTTGACCTTGTGCTACTACTTCCTAAATTGTTTATGAATTGTAAATTACATCTATAGGTTTGATTAGACCCAGGTTAAACATTTTTGGCAAGAATATTTTACATATATTATCTATTTTATATTGCATCATGTGATGAGACACTGAAGGTCGGGTTGTCTTGCTGTTAGAAATTCAAGTTTGGCTACTCTGTTAAAGTGGTGATTACTGGGTTGCTATATAATAAAGGTGTATATTTGCTTTGGAATTTGTAAGTAATCTGTGGGAAAGACTCAGTACCAGAAGACATTTTTTTTATTCCATAGTTTCAGTGTTCATTGAGAATCCCAAATCAATTTTTTCACTAGGGGTAGAAATATGGTAAGTTTCTGATTTCCATGACTACTTCTACATTTATTATTAAATAAGAGCTTTCTTTTTTGCTTTATTTTTTCTTTCTTTCTTGAGTTTAATTATGGGTTCATGGATGCTTATTTACTCTGTACATTCATTACAGTCATTATTCTTTTTGATATATGCATTTATTTCAAATGCCAATGGAAGTCCTTTCAAGCTGGCTTCTGGATCTTTTTGTTATGAATCTGTCTTTGAGTGCTTTCTAGCTTTATGACATAACAAGATGCCCTTGACTTACCTTGTACATTTCCTCTCCAAGACCTAAAATCAGCTATTTTTTCCCCCAAGGAATTCTAGTGTGTGTATTAGTGGAGAATTTGAATCCAAGACTTAGGTGTAGATATTTTCATTCCTACTGAACACTTTTTGCTTTCCGACTTTTTTCAGGGGACAGATATAGGAAGAAATATATATATGAATTTGTATATATTTACAAATCTTTATATATAAAGATATATACAAATACATACATATATACAAATATATATACAAATTTATATATATTTACAAATATTTTTATTTTATTTTATTTTACTTTTTCATTTCATTTCATTTCATTTCATTTCATTTCATTTCATTTGAGAGAGAGAGAGAGCTAGAGAGTGATGCACGGGGGAGAGGGGCAGAGGGAGAGAGAGAGTGAGAATCCCAGGCACACTGCATGCTCAGTATAGAGCCTTTCATGGAGCTCAAACCTATGAATTGTGAGATCATGACCTGAGTGGAAATCAAGAGTCTGATGCCTAACCAACTGAGCCACCCAGGTGCTCCAACAATACATTTTTAAAAACCATGAGTTCATATTGACGTTTATAATTAAAATTTAACATTAAATCATTTTCTCTATTTTTTTCTTTTATATTCCATGTTTTCTCCTATATATGAAGCGGGTAAAGGACAGGACAGCTGTGGGAGCCAGTTAAGGGTGTGATTTCAGACAAAGTCCCTCAGAGGGAAGCTTCAGCCTAATTGTGTAGGGGAGCTCTGGAGTTTAGGTTAAACCTGCGGGTGGGAGTGTCTCCAGATTTCACTCCAAACCCCAGGTAGGGAGCTGGACTTTCTTATTCTATGCTTGCAGTAATTGACCAAAGACTGCTCTAGAGGAAAGTAAATTCCAGGCTTTTTGGTTCTCTGCATCTGTAGGTAAGGGTCTGACATTGCTATAAATTATCATCGGTTTAAAACGCAGTTATTTTACTAACCAACATTTTATTTTATTTTATTTTATTATTTTTTTAACAGTGGTTGCTTTTATTTATTTTTTTCACATACAAATATGTGATTTTATTAACATAGTATATTATTTTTTTTCTTTTTTCTTTTCTTTTTTTTTTTTTACAAATAGTTTATTGTCAAGTTAGTTTCCACATAACACCCAGTGCTCATCCCCATGAGTGCCCTCCTCCATGCCCATCCCCCCTCCCCCCTACATCCATCAGTTCTCAGTTTTTGTCACCATTCAAGAGTCTCTCATGGTTTGCCTCTCTCCCTTTCCCCCACCATTTCCTCCCTTCTTCTCCCCCTTGGTCCTCTGTTAAGTTCCTCCTAATCCTCCTATACGTGCAAACATATGATATTTGTCCTTCTCTGCCTGACTTATTTCACTCAGCATAACACCCTCAAGGTCCATCCATGTTGCTACCCATGGCCAGATTTCATTGTTTCTCATTGCCATGTAGTATTCCATGGTATAGTAACCACATCTTCTTGATCCATTCGTCCGTTGATGGACACTTAGGCTCTTTCCATGTGTTGGCTATTGTTGAGAGTGCTGCTATGAACATTGGGGTACATGTGCTCCTATGCCTCAGCATTTCTATATCCCTTGGGTAAATTCCTAGCAGTGCTATTGCTGGGTCATAGGGGAGTTCTATTGTTAATTTTTTGAGGAACCTCCACACTGTTTTCCAGAGGGGCTGTACCTGTTTACATTCCCACCAACAGTGCAAGAGGGTGCACATTTCACCACATCCTCACCAGCATCTCGTGTTCTCTGATTTGCTCATTTTAGCCACTCTGATTGGTGTGAGGTGATATCTCAGTGTCGTTTTGATTTGTATTTCCCTGATGAGGAGGGATGCTGAGCATCGTTTCATGTGTCTGTTGGCCATCTGGATGTCCTCTTTGGAGAAGTGTCTGTTCATATCTTCTGCCCATTTCTTTACTGGGTTGTTTGTTTTTTGGGTGTGGAGTTTGGTGAGTTCCTTATAGATTCTGGATATCAACCCTTTATCTGATATGTCATTTGCAACTATCTTTTCCCATTCCGTTGGTTGCCTATTAGTTTTGTGGGTTGTTTCCTTTGCCGTGCACCAACATTTTATTTTAAAAAGCCATAAACATTGATAATAATCAACTATAAATGATAGTTCCATATTTAGTAAAACATTCTAAACTGTGTTTAAACTGAATAACCAAATAAATATGTATTTCAGTTGGTGCCTATGATTGTGTGCAATACAAAGTTCTTTTTAAATTCCTACTTAACTTTACTGCAACAAATCAGAATCCACCTTCTATAAGGTTATAATATTCATATGGGATACTCTCTGAGGAGATTTTTTTTTGTAGGGGACTTAGAACAACTTGGTGGGTTCTGAGAAACAAATTCAGAAGTTTGTTTGGCTATCCTATTCTCATTGTTGATTTCCTTGCATAAAAGAGGCAGTAAAGATCACTCACAAACTCTTCTATATTGCCTTGGAAACAGCTTTTTTGTTCCTCTCATCAGCAATGGCAGCTTCACCTTTTTCCTTGACGTGAAACAAGCAGATCCATCTTCATCTTGTACTAGTTGACTGATTTGCATTGACTTTTCTGATTCTTTGCTTCCACCACATACCATTGCTTTTCAGCATCAAAAAGACAAACTCAGGGCAAGTTTAGTTCTTAAGTGTCTGAATCAAAACGTTTCCTTCTCAGTCACAGATTCTGTCCTCTGCTCATAACAGCAGATCACAATCATATCCTTACAAGACTAAAATGCATAAAGTATTAAAGCAGTGTTTTTCCAATCAACATAATAAGGGCTTACCTCTCCCACCTCTCCCATTTTTTTCTTCAAAATAGTCATCTTGGGAAGTTATTTGTTTATTTTAAATAATTTAGGAACTCATCCATTATAGTCATCATAGAAAATGTCATAGGCTGGATTCTCCAGAATTGGGTGCTTCCAGTAGGGCTTGGGGTATCATGTTTATCAGAGCTAAACATCTGTGAAAGGAAGGGGCTAAGCAGGATTGGGCAGAGGGAGAAATTGAACTGTGATGTAAGACTGATAAAGCCTCAGCACACCTGAGTCAGGCATCTGTGGGGCAAGTATGCCTCTTGGGTGTCTGTTTCATACCAAAATAACTGTGCCTTTGTACCCCTCCTTGTTCAGTCACTGGAAGCAGGATGCCCCTGGAACAGTATGAACACTGGTGAGACAGCTCCCTGTGGCTGAAGCAGACCCTGAAGAAGCTGAAAGCTGGAAATTGTCCTGATGATCATGGTCCCCAAGCTGGGCATCAAGTCCTTCCTTGAGGGGGATTTGGAGTGGGTATGCATGTACATATCTAGCACACAGAACTAGTTACAAGTCCAAGGAAAAATTTGGTCTTACTACAATGTGGTTATCCGTGCTCAGCTTTACTAAATTTTAGGATTGGAAAGTTTATAGAGATTTTCTAGTTTAACGACTCTCCTCTCCCAACTTTTAACTCCTGAGACACTGCACTGACACATAGAAGGTGGCATTATGCTTCTTCTACCCTATTCTCCTCACCCCAACACTTATCCCTTCTACCTACCTCCAAGGAACACAAATGGTTTTACTGCCTCACAGGCTTTTTCTTCACTTATCTTGGTGTAAGATGGGACAAAAACTTAAGGGAGAAAAAAGAGGAGGAAGGTAAAAATTGGGAGGAAAATGCTTCTTTGGGATTATAACCAGGATATGTGAGAATTATCCAGAAAAGCCCATATCACTCCCCAAATGCTGATAAAAAATTGGAGAACTAACTTCATCAAATGGCACTCTGTTTTTCCACCTTTTGAAACTTGTGTACAAATTATGTAGAGATTTAACTAGGGAAAAGAAAATAAAAAGAGAGGACTCCTTAATTGGTATTAATAGCCAGATCTGTGAGTAGGTCATCTCTAACCCTCCATGCTCTCAACAAACTAGCTGTGTGATAATTCTTTTTTTTTTTTTTATAGTTTATTGTCAAGTTGGTTTCCATATAACACCCAGTGCTCACTCCAACAAGTGCCCTTCTCCATGCCCATTAACCCCTTTCCTCTCTCCCCCACCCCCATCAGTCCTCAGTTTGTTCTCAGTAGTCTCAAGAGTCTCTCATGGTTTGCCTCCCTCCCTCTCCCCAACTATTTTTTCCCATTCTCCTCCCCCATGGTCCTCTGTTAAGTTTCTCCTGTTCCACTTATAAGTGAAAACATATGGTATTTGGCTTTCTCTGCCTGACTTATTTCACTCAGCATAATACCCTCGAGTTCCATCCATGTTGCTACAAATGGCCAGATTTCATTCTTTCTCATTGCCATGTAGTATTCCATTATATAGATAAACCACATCTTCTTGATCCATTTGTCTGTTGATGGACATTCAGGCTCTTTCCATGATTGGGCTATTGTTGAGAGTGCTGCTATGAACATTGGGGTACATGTGCCCCGATACATCTAGCTGTGTGATAATTTTTAAGACCATTCATTCATTCATCCATAAAGTGTATCCTGAATGCCTACCATGTGCCAAGCTCCAGGGAGACGGTGGAGAACTCTACTATAGCATAAAGTAGCTCACAGCCAAAATTGGCTGAATATTTCAGCCGGTGCTCCAGGCTATTTCTTTCTGGTTTTGAAATCACTTTCCAGGTTATGCTTAGTCTGTTAAAGTGCATGAAAGTGTTTTAAAGCATAATGCAACAGTTTTATTTTCCTTTTTAAGTGTTTTACTTTTCTAATCCAGTATCTTTCTGTACAGGGTCTAAGGAAAGCTGAGGATTGGCTTTCATTGCTCATTTTCCTACCTTCTCCCTCCCTTTTTCTCTTTCCTGTCTGTTCTTCTCTCTTTCCTTTGCTATTTGGGCTTACACTCAAGATTCTTAGGAAAGCCTGCACTATGCTGTTGAGGGTGGTGGTGAGGAGTGGAGAAAGGAAGGTGAAAACTGGGGAAGTCTTCTGAGACTCTCACAAAGAAGCTGGTAGACTGAGTCATAATAGCTAGTGTTTGTATAAGCAAATATGTGTAAGCGTGTGCGTTAACTCATTAACTTCTTACAACAACCCATTGAGTTAAATTCTTCTGGTATTTTTTAAATCCTTGTTTTATAGATGAGGAGGCCAAGGCACAGAGGGGTTAAGAACTTGCCTAAAGTCAGACAAATAATTGTCAGAGTCAGGATTGAATTTAGGTTCTTTAGTCTACACTCTTAGCCATTACACCAAAATACCCCTTAAAAGTGAGGGCAGCTGTCTGCTGAGGCACTTCTGACTCAGTGGTTTTCAACTGGAGGCAATTTTGCAGACATTTTTGGTTGTCACGACTGGGGCAGAAACTAGTGGAATCTAGTGGGTAGAGGCCAGGGATGCTGCTAAACATCCTACAATGCTCAAGATAGCCTCTACAACAAAGAAATAATATGTCAACAGTGCCAAGATTGAGACCCCTACTCTACCTGGATATATACTCCATATGTAGTCTGTACAGGAAACAACATGGTGACTATTCCCTTTCTTCGGCAAAAACCAAGGATGGTTATTAATGCAACCAAATACTGCACTGGCTTTTAGAATTTATTTATGTCACACTGTTGGCATATATGGAGCTACTTTCACCTAAACTCCTTGGGGGTGGATTACCCCTCATTAATTCCTCTCAATACACGTTCCCTATATTTTCATCTTATTTCTTTTTAGAACCAAGATATAAAACCTTAAATATAGCTGTTTTAGTTTCATCTTGTTACTTCTTATTTTTCCAATCCATAGACCTCTTTTTGGACATTGATTTTGTTTTCCAGTATACAGAATAGCACTGTCAACTTTGTGCCATTGGCAGACATAAAAATTATGATCTCTGAGTCTTTATACATTCTGCCAATACGCTTAAAGGGGGCTACTAACTGAGCCATAAGGTATGCCACGAAACACTCTTCCTCAGATCACTGTTCCCTGCATCTTTGTACCAGCTGTATCAGTGATACTTGGGAAAATTAAAAATAGGTAATTCCTGAGAGGGATCACACCAGGAGCCATTGTTCTGTTCTGTCACTTCTTCATAAACTTCAACCAGCTGTGAATCTCCCTTACTCATCATTTATTCCTATTTCTCTTTCTTGAGAATATCAAATGTCTTATTGAAATCAAGATTAACTAGATGTAAATGATTCTGTTTATCTACAAGTATTGATTAATTTATTTGTTCCTGGGCATGTTCCAAAAGGATTTAAGGCAGTTGGCCAGCTAGGACCTAATAACAAAGGAAATAATGTTTATTTGTAACAAATTAGCACCTGGAGTAGTACATCATGTTTTGTAGGCATTAAAAAGTGTTTTATAAATAAATGAATAAATGACCAATTCATAGTGCTTTACTCTTTAAATGTGCTTTATTCTCTAAATGAATATTTGCTGAACATTGACCCAAATGTGCTGGTCTATAATTTCTGGAAATCTTTCCCTCCTCTTGTGCCTATCTTTCTTAGAAAACTGGGACAACAATTCCTCTTTCACACTTTCTGGAACCTTTTTCATTCTTTTTAACTTCTCCAGTCAGTGATGGTATAAAAGCACTTTCAATGCCCTGAAGGCAAATCATCTAGATTTCAGCATTAGATTCATTTAAATAGCTGGGCTGGGGGCGCCTGGGTGGCTTAGTCGGTTAAGTGTCCGACTTTCGCTTAGGTCATGATCTCACGGTTCGAGCCCCGCGTCGGGCTCTGTGCTGACTGCCAGCTCAGAGCCTGGAGCCTGTTTCAGTCTGTGACTCCCTCTCTCTCTGACCCTCCCCTGCTCACGCTCTCTCTCTCTCTAGAAATAAATAAAAAAAACCTTAAAAAAATTAAAAAAATAAATAAATAGCTGGGCTGAACATTACCTTCATTTAATGTTGTACCTCAGTTTTCTCCCATCAGTATTTATTTTTTCTTTTCTGGTTGGAGGTTGTTCTGGCTAGTAAGATGCTTTGTAAGATAATAACTACTGTCTTTCTATGTTTTTTATCACCTTCCCTAAGAAGTGATCCTGTTCTATCCTCACTTTTCTCATCAGCAATTAAGGAAAAGAAATCCCAAACAAAACAGAACCCAAAAAGTTTTTTTAAATTGCTGTTCACAAGCCTAATCTCATTCTTGGCCAGTTTGGGGGACACTATTTTTCCAAGCTTGTGGCTCTAACTTGCTCCCCAATTATGTACCTCCTCTTACTTTTGTAGAGGAAAGTTTCTCTACAATAAAATGATTGCCCTTTGGGTCAGATAATTCTTTGTCTTGAGGGCTGTCCTATGCATTATACGATGTTTAGCAGCATCTATGTCCTTTACTCACTAAATGCCAGTAGCAACACCCTTCCAAGTTATGACAACCAAAAATGTCCACACAACATTGTCAGATGTCTCTGGGGTTGGGTTGGGGGAGGAAATTGCTTCTTACTGAAAATGAATGCTAAAGAAGTGAGTATAGATATATTCACTTATTTGTTTTTTCTTCACAACTGCATAGTTAGATTTTTACTTTTTAGAGCATTGATTCATTTTTAAAAATGGCATTATCTATTTTTAGTTCATTCAGGATAAAAGGGAGTACATATCTGAACCTTTTCAGTTTTTTTCCTTTTAAATCACTAAGCTGTATGCTCCCTCATTATCCATCTCATTGCTGAGTACCAGGCAGTCATTACCAATTGACTGGAGTTGGAGTGCAAAATGGAACCCATTCACCATCCCTTAATTTTGAAGTTTTTTGTAGGATATTTATGACTTTCTCTGAATCTTTTAGGAATTTGCTTCCTAAACTCAGGGCATATGTTTGACAGTGCCCAATATTTCATATCTTTATCATCATAAATCTCAATATTAAAGGCTTATTTTCCACAATATTCTCTTTACTATTAACAAGTTTTCCCCTATTGATAAGAACCAAGTTCTTAGTAATAACCCTCCTATTACTTCTTCTAATTTATGAGAAACGAAGTAGCTAAATTCTATCAGACTTATTATCATCTATTATACTGGTGAAGATCAAACTGCTAAAAATATATAGTGCTGACAAGAATATATAATGGTCACTAATGCAACCCCTTTGAAATAAAAATGATCAATATATGTCTATCGCTTTTATTATTAATTTTTTATCAAAATATTTTAATGTTTATTTATTTTTTAGATAGTGAGAAACAGAGCACAAGTAGGAGAAGGGCAGAGAGAGAGGAAGAGACAGAATCTGAAGCAGGCTCCAGGCTCTAAGATGTCAGCATGGAGCCCATTGTGGGGCTCAAACTCACAAACCACGAGATCATGACCTGAGCTTAAGTTGGATGCTTAACCAATTGAACCACCCAGGCATCCCCTATCTAGTTTTTAAAATATGCATTCCCTTTGATCCAGTAATTCTTATAACTATATATACATATATCTGTGTTCTCTAAAGAGAACAAAGAAGAATATAAAAACATTTAATATAGAGAGAGTTATATATTATATGTAACACACATACATACATATGTATATTCTCTATAGAGCACAAAGAAGAATATAAAGACATGTATTGCAGCATTGTTTTGTCAGATTTAAAAAAATACACTATTAGAGAGGAAAGGATGACTAGGTAAAGGACAGAGAATTTTTTTTTTTACAAATAGTTTATTGTCGAGTTGGTTTCTATATAACACCCAGTGCTCATCCCCACAAGTGCCCCCCTCCATGCCCATCTCCCCCCTCCCCCCCCACACCCATCAGTCCTCAGTTTGTTTTCAGCATTCAAGAGTCTCTCATGGTTTGCCTCTCTCCCTCTCCCCCACTATTTTCCCCATTCTTCTCCCCCATGGTCCTCCGTTAAGTTCCTCCTAATCCTCCTATACATGCAAACATATGATATTTGTCCTTCTCTGCCTGACTTATTTCACTCAGCATAACACCCTCAAGGTCCATCCATGTTGCTACACATGGCCAGATTTCATTCTTTCTCCTTGCCATGTAGTATTCCATCGTATAAATAAACCACATCTTGATCCATTCGTCCATTGATGGACACTTAGGCTCTTTGCATGTTTTGGCTACTGTTGAGAGTGCTGCTATGAACATTGGGGTACATGTGATCCTATGCCTCAGCATTTCTATATCCCTTGGGTAAATTCCTAGCAGAAGCACAGAGAATTTTTAAGGCAGAGAAAATACTCTGTAATACTTTAACAGTACATGTCATTATAAATTTGTCCAGGAATGAGCTTACTTTAATGTAAACTATGGACTTTATGGTGATAAATTATTATGGTAATAATAATATGTCCATATAGTTTCATCAGTTATAACACATATACTCCTCTGGTGGAGAATGTAATGGGGAAGACTATTCATGTGTGAGGGCAGGAAGTATAATGGAAATCTCCATCCTCTGCTAAGTTTGCAGTGTACCTAAATCTGCTCTAAAAAGTAAAATCTATTTAAAACCCCAAATTACAGATTTAGGTAGGCCAAGTCTTTATTTCAAAAGATTATTGCAAATGGGTTGGGGAGAGTGCAAAGACTATTGTAATATACAGCTATTTGGAATGTAATATCTGCAACTATCTCAAAAGTTAGACATAGAAGGGCTTTTATTTTGTAAGGAGAAGTAGGCTAGAAAGAATAGGGTGTTGGAAAGTGGAATGACCAGAAGTGTTGTAATGAAACAGGATATCAGAGAGTGTTTTACCCAGAGGCCAGCTTGTTGTGAGAGGTAGGTATGGTGGGATTTCATGATGCTGGCTCAGGCTGAGGCCCAGGGGAAGGAGAGAAACTTAACCAAAGTTTGGTTGATGGCCATCTTGTTCTGATTGCTAAGTTGGGAACGAAACAGTTCAGCTAGTCATTTTTAAGGCTTAGGATGGAAATTTGGAGGGTCTGTGTTGACCTTGCTATAGATAAACAAAGGAGCCTCTTTAAATCTTAAGTCATATGGGGAAGGATGTTCTTTGCAGTAATCCCTCATCTGTATCAAATTAGCTGAAGAGGAAATAGTATGGAGGATTAAGTGCTTATGGGTCAGGTCTGGAAATGGCACTATCACTTCTACTCACATTTTATTGGCTAGAACACAGTCACATGCTCACACTGAATTGTGAGTGGAATTAGGAAATGAGGTATAGCCTATGCTCAGGAGAAGAAATAGGTTTGGTGAACAAGTAGCCAGTTACTTATGCAATCTCAATGTCCACCATTTATATTATATTAGTAGTTAAACAAACAATGGAACAACATGTAGCTTTAAAAAGAGAAAAAATTTTCATTGCAGTATAATTGGCACAATGTTACATTAGTTTCAGGTGTACAACTTAGTGATTCAAAAACTATACTGGGAAACCTGGGTGGCTCAGTCACTTAAGCGTCCAACTCTTTGTTTTGGGTCGGGTCATGATTAGGTTTTATGGGTTCAAACCCAGTGTCATGTTCTGCATTGGCAGTGCAGAGCCTGCTTGGGATTCTCTCTCTCTCTGCCGCTCCCAACTCATGCTGTCATTGTCTTAAATAAAGACAAATAAACTTAAAATAAACAAATAAACTTAAAAAAACTAGATTACTAAAAAAAATGATTTGCATGTATTGATATAAAATATTTTATAAATATTTATTTATAAATAAATTTATTTTATTGATATTTATTTATATATTTATTTATAAATAAATATCAATAAAATATTAATATAGAATACCTTAAAATATTTTAAGTATGAAAAAATCAGCGCAGAACAGTTTTGTATCAAATTGGGATCAGCTCTTTCACCAACAATCCCCACCCTCCACCAAAAAAAAGTACATTCATAAGCATTCTGGTATATACACAGGATACCTCTGGAAGCATTTACAAATCAATTACATTCACATAAATTTCTGTCTCTTTATTTGCTGAGAATTTAATGTATGTTCTTTGAAACTGTTTTTGTTTTCTCCTGAGAATTACTAGTCATATTCTCCATTATTGTTTTTTGTTTTTACCCTATGAATCAGCTGTTATTGCCTTCACATGACTCTGCATTAATATGATATTTTTTTTCTGGCTTTGCCTTCATTTTTAGTAGCAAAAGATTTTAACCAGGTTATCGAGTCTTTTTGCCAAGTGTTCTCCAGTCTTTGTGAGATGCTCTTTAGTAAGTATCAAAATAATGAACTTAATCAAAATAACAAAATCTAAGCACTCAAATCCCATCCTTAGGCATGAAATAGACTCTTAACCGATCACCCCACCTAAAATAGCCTCAATTCACTCCTTATCTCATTACCTTGTTTTGTTTTCATTATAGTATATATTACTATCTGATACTTAAAAGATTGTAGTTGGTTAATTACCTGTCTCCTCCATTAGAGTAAAAGATACATAGGTAAATGAACCTTCTATATCTATTCTAATGGTAACTTGTGCCTAGGATAATGTCTTGCATTTGGTGGGAGCTCAATAAAAGCTTTCCGCATGTGTGTATAAATCTCCAGTTCTTGTTGCTTACTTTATATTTATCTTTTTTTTCTTTCCTAAGCTCATACCCTATTGTATTCCAAAATCTTCGTTTTCTACCAGGATTTCAAGGCACAATTTCACTCAATGGCCACAGCTTTACTATGGTAACAGGCACAGTTTACAGAACACGTTGCTTGTTTATACACCTATCCCTCAAATATGAGCTTCTTGAAAGCAGAGATCTTGTCTGGTTAATCATTACTTCTCCACTTCTTTGAAACCAATATATGAATGAAAGATGAAATGACCCAGATTTCCTTATAAAATTATGAGATTTGAATGAAAGATGAAGAAATGACCCAGATTTCCTTATAAAATTATGAGAAATTATAACCCTAAAGAATCTCCATGCTTTTGGTTGTTTGAAAGACAATCTTTAATGCCTGTTGATTTGTTATTTGTCATTAGAGGCGTAAAAAAAATACTCTTCAAGACTACAAGAGATAAAGATGCAGATTATGATAAGTAAACAAACCAGAGATACAGAAAAACTTTGTGAAACCAAGAAAGTTGATTTAAAGTATAGAAGTATTTTTGTTTAAGAAGAAGGAGTTTAGTGCAAAATTTGAATCGAGGAATCACACAGATGCTAGCTGCTTTGTGGAAAAAATTTTGAATGGGTAACAAAAAATCCCAGTGATGAAAATCCATTGTCTGGTTGAATCCTCTCTCCCCTCATTATAGCAACATCTGAGATAAGCTGAATTCAATTCTTCAGCTGAAATGTGAGATTCCCATTCAAGATGTAATTCAAGAAGAATTTAGAAGGAATTGGTTAAAAAAAAATAAAAAAGAAAGAAAGAAAGAAAAAACAGAGGGATACTACTCAGGGAGAAGGGAGAGGTTTTTAGTCTAGCCTGATCTCAGCTCTTTAGCTTACCTGGCTAAAGATTCCAACATTTATTTGGAAATAAACTCAGGTGTTTTTTTTTAAGTTCAGCTCAGCTGCCTTTGACAAGGAAATGTTTGAAGTTGTTTCCAAAGAATTTCATTGATTCAGCAGAATAAATATATAGGTTTAACAATTATTTTCTGATTTTCAGCATTCCTAGGAATCATAGAAGATCAGCTTATTTTATTTTATTGCAATTATATTTTAATTTTACTCAACTAGATAACAAAGAAAGAAGTTGATTTGACTCTTTGTAAACTATAAAAATATGCTAATATTAGTACTATTATAATTATGGTTACTATTGTTCTGCATGTAAAATTGGCAAAGGGAGGAGGGAGTCTGAAGAAACAAACTGTCTCCTTAAATGGAGTTAACTAGCTTATCTTAGCCTCATGCCTAAATAAAAGTCATAGTTAGTTCCTGGACCAGCAGAGCCTGGGGCTGGAAGCTGTCACACCATGGATGACAGCCAGGCCTCTGGATCCATTTCAAAGCGACTCAGTGGGGCAGAGAACTATTAATATATTTATCACCACAGGTATTAGTTTTAATGTCATTATTGAGAAACTGTTGCAGACTGTTATTTTATATTCTTTTATTTGTTTAATCATATGTCCTCCAAATTTTACAGTTTGTAAGCAGGTAGTGGAAAAAATCCAGTTAGAAAGTGGGTGAAAGACTTGAAGAGGCATTTCACTAAATAGGTGCATACATAGGTGAAATGTTTAACATCATTAGCCATTAGGGAGATGTAAATTAAAACCGTAATGAGGTATCGCTACACATCTATCAGAATGGCTAAAATGAAAAGTAGTGACATCAAAAATACTAAGAAGATGCAGAGAAACTGGATCAATTTATTCCTGTGGAAATGTAAATGGTACATCTACTCTGGAAACAGTTTGGTAGTTTCTTTAAAAACTAAACAGCAATGACCATTAAGACCTAGCAATTGTACTCCTGGATGTATCCCAAAGAAATTCAGCAATCCCTATCAAAATAAGACCAGAATTACTCACAGAAGTAGAACAAACAATGCTAAAATTTGTATGGAACCAGAAAAGACCCTGAATAGCCAAAGCAATCTTGAAAAAAAACCAATGCTGGAGGCATCACCATCCCAAACTTCAAGATGTATTACAAAGCTGTAATCATCCAGACAATATGGTACTGGTACAAAAACAGACAGATCAATGGAACAGAATAGAGAACCCAGAAATGGACCACAAATGTACGGCCAACTAATCTTTGACTAAGCAGGAAAGAATATCCAATGGAATAAAGACAGTCTTTTCAACAAATGGTGCAGGGAAAACTGGACAGCGCCATGAAGAAAAATGAACCCGGACCATTTTCTTACATCATACCCAAAAATAAACTCAAAATGGATGAAAGGCCTAAACATAAGACAGGAAGCCATCAAAATCCTAGAGGAGAAAGTAGGCAAAAACCTCTTTGACCTCGGCCACAGCAATTTCTTACTCAACACGTCTCCGGAGGCAAATTAAACAAAAGCAAAAATGAACTATTGGGACCTCATCAAAATAAAAAGCTTCTGCACAGTGAAGGAAACAATCAGCAAAACTAAAAGGCAATCAACGGAATGGGAGACGATATTTGCAAATGACAAATCAGATAAAGGGTCAGTATCCAAAATCTATAAAGAACTTATCAAACTCAACACCCAAAAAACAAATAGTCTAGTGAAGAAATGGGCTAAAAACATGAATAGACATTTTTCCAAAGAAGACATCCAGATGGCCAGCAGACACATGAAAAAATGCTCAACATCACTCATCTTCAGGGAAATACAAATCAAAACCACAATGAGATACCACCTCACACCTGTCAGAATGGCTAACATAAACACCTTAGGCAACAACAGATGTGGGCGAGGATGTGGAAAAAGAAGATCTCTTTTGCACTGCTGGTGGGGATGCAAACTGGTGCAGCCACTCTGGAAAGCAGTATGGAGGTTCCTCAAAAAATTAAAAATAGAACTACCCTATGACCCAGCAATTGCACTACGAGGTATTTATCCAAGGGATACCAGTGTGCTGTTTCGATAGAGCACATGCACCCTAATGTTTATAGCAGCGCTATTGACAATAGCCAAAATATGGAAAGAGCTCAAATGTCCAGATTGATGGATGATTGGATGAAATGTGGCATGTATATACAATAGAGTGTTACTTGGCAATCAAAAAGAATGAAATCTTGCCTTTTGCAACTACATGGATGAAACTAGAAGGAATTATGCTAAGTGAAATTAGTCAGTCAGAGAAAGACAAATATCATATGACTTCACTCATATGAGTACTTTAAGATACAAAACAGATGAACATAAGGGAAAGGAAGGAAAAATAATATAAAAACATGGAGGGGACAAAACATAAAAAACTCATAAATAGGAAACAAACAGAAGGTTGCTGCAGGGGTTGTGGGAGTGGAGATGGGCTAAATGAGTAAGAGGCACTAAGGAATCTACTCCTGAAATCATTGTTGTACTATATGCTAACTAATTGGTATATAAATTAAAAAATAAATATACTAATTAATTTTAAAAAAAGAAATGCAACTTATGCCCACACAGAAACCTATACATGGATACATGTGACCTATACATGAATGTTTATAGCACCAACTGTTTAAAATATTTAAAAAAATTTTAATTGTGGCAAGTACACATAAAATTTCCCATCCAGTCCATTTTTAAGTGTGTAGTTCAGTAGTATTTAAATACACTCATATTGTACAACTAACTTCCAGAGCTCTTTTCATCTGCAAAACTAAAACTATACCCATTAAATAGTAACACCCCACTACCTTTTCTCCTCTAGCCCCTGGAAACCACCATAAATTTGACTACTCAAGATACCTCATCTAAGTGGAATCATATAGTATTTTTCTTTTTGCGACTGGCTTATTTAGCATCATTTCTTCATGTTCATGTTATAGCATGTGTCTGAATTTCTTTTCTTTTAAAGGTTGAATAATATCTCATTTTATAGGTATATAGTATTTTGTTTATCCATTCATCTGTTGAAACACACCTTCGGTTGCTTACACATTCTGGCTATTGTGAACAATGCTGCTTTGAACATGAATATACAAACACTCTCCAAGACTCAGAGGTGAAATTTCTAAGTCATATAATAATCCTATTTTTAATTTTTTAAGGAACTGCCATATTGTTTTCCTAAGTGTTTAACCATTTTGCATCCCCACCAACAGTGTATAGGGTTCTAATTTACCCACATTCTCTTCACTACTTATTATTACTATTATTTTTAATAGCTATCTTAATGGGTATAAGGTGAAATTGCACTGTAGTTTTTATTTTTCTCTAATGATTAGTTTTGTTGAGCATCTTTTCATGTGCTTGTTGACCCTTTGTATATCAACTTTGGATAAATGTCTATTCAAGTCCTTTGCCTATTAAAAAAAAATCTTTTTAAAGGTTATTTATTTTTGAGAGAGAGAGAGAGAGAGAGAGAGTGAAAGCGGGCACAAGAGGGAAACAGAATCTGAAGCAGGCTCCAGGCTCTGAGCTGTCAGGACAGAGCCTGATGTGGGGCTTAAACCCATGAACTTGGAGATCATGACCTGATCTGAAGTCAGACACTTAACTGGCTGAGCCACCCAAGCGCCCCCTTTGCCCATTTTTAAGATGAGCTGTTTGGTTTCTTTAGTTATTGAGTCATAGGAGTTTTTATATGTTTTGAATATTAACCCCTTATTAGATATATGCTTTGCAAATATTTCCCCCATTTTGTAGGTTTTCTTTTTACTCTGTCAGTTGCATCCTTTGATGCATTAAAGCCTTAAATTTTGCTGTAGTAGAGTTTATTATTATCTTTGTTGCCTGTGCTTTTTTAAAATTTATATTTAATTTTTAAAAATTTAATTTTTTCAATTTTAATCCAGTATAGTTAATGTACAGTGTTATATTAGTTTCAGGTGTACAATGTAGTGATTCAACAGTTTTATATACTGTCAATGCTAATCATGGTAAGGGTACTTTTAATCCTCTTCACCTATTTTAGCCAACCCCTCACCCACCTTATCTCTGGCAACCACCAGTTTGTTCCTTATGGTTAAAAGTCTGTTTTTTGGTTTATCTCTCTGTCTCTCTTTTTTTCATTTGCTCATTTGTTTTGTTTCTTAAGTTCCTTTTGAGTGACATCATATGGTGTCTTTCTCTGACCTATTTCACTTAGCATAATATTCTCCAGATGCATCAATATTGTTGCAAATGTTAAGATTTCATTCTTTTTTATGACTGAATAATGTTTCATTTTATGTATATATGTGTGTGTATATGTACACACATATATACACACAATGACATCTTATTTATCAATTCATCTATTCATAGACCCTTGGACTGTTTCCATAATCTGGCTATTATTTAAAAAGTCCTGCTATGGACATAGGAATGCATATAACCTTCCAAATTAGTGTTTTTGTATTTTTTGGATACATAACTAATAGCTTGATTACTGGATCATATGGTAGTCCTAGTTGTAACTTTTTGAGGAAACTCCCCATACCGTTTTCCACAGTGGCTACACTAGTTTGCATTCCCACCAATAATGAAAGAGGGTTCCTTTTTCTCCACATCCTCACCAACACTTGTTGTTTCTTATATGTTTAATTTTAGCCATTCTGACAGGTGCTATCTCCTTGTGGTTTTAATTTACATCTGCCTGATGATAAGTGAGGTTGAGCATCTTTTTATGTGTCTTTTGGCCATTTGTATCTCTTCTTTGGAGAAATGTCTGTTCATGTCTGCTGCCCATTTTTAAATTGGATTATTTGTTTTTTTGTGTTGAGTTTTATCAGTTCTTTATGTATTTTGGATACTAACCTCTTATTGTATGTCATCTAAAAATATCTTCTTACCATATCTTACTGAAACTACCATTCAGTAGTTTGTCTTTTAGTTTTGTTGATTGTTGCTGTGCAAAAGCTTTTTATTTTGATAAAGTTCCAATAGTTTATTTTTGCTTTTGTTTCCCTAGTCTCAGGAAACATATCTTTAAAGATGTTACTATGGCCAGTGTCAGAGAAATTACCATCTGTGCTCTCTTCTAGGATTTTTATGGTTTCAGGTCTCGCATTTATGTCTTTAACCCATTTTAAGTTTATTTTTGTGTATGGTGTAAGAAAGTGGTCCAATTTCATTCTTTTGACTATAGCTGTCCATTTTCCCCAACACCATTTGTTGAAGAGACTTTTTTCCCTTTGCATATTCTTGCCTCTTTTACCAAAGATTAATTGCCCATATAACTGTGGATTTGTTTCTGGGTTTTCTATCCTGTTTCATTGATCTATGTGTCTATTTTTGTGCCATTACCATACTGTTTTGATTACTACAGTTTTGTAATATAACTTGAAGCCTGGAATTGTGATGCCTCCAGCTTTGCTTTTCTTTTCTATTATTTTTTTTAGTTTAATGTTTATTTATATTTGAGAGAGACAGAGAGAAAGGGAGACACAAAATCTGAGGCAGGCTCCAGGCTATGATCTGTCAGCACAGAGCCTGATCCTGAACTCAAACCCATGAACCATGAAATCATGACCTGAGCCGAAGTCAGATGCTCAACCAACAGAGCCACCCAAGTGTCCCTGTTTTTCTTTTTCTAGATTACTTTGGCCATTTGGGGTCTTTTATGATGCCATACACATTTTAGGATTGTTTGTATTAGTTCTGTGAAAAATGCTGTTGGTATTTGGATAGGGATTGCATTAAATCTGTAGATGCTTGAGTAGTATGGACATTTTAACAATATTTGTTCTTCCAATCCATGAGCATGAAATAAATTTCTATTTATTTGTGTTTTGTGTTTTTACAGTCTTTCCCCTCTTTGGTTAAGTTTATTTCTAGGTATTTTATTATTTTTGGTGAAATTGTAAATGACATTGCTTTTTTAATGTTTCTTTCTTTTGCTTCATTATTAGTGTATAGAAATGAAATGGATTTCTATACATTGATTTTGTACCCTGCTACATTACTGAATTCATTAATCAATTCTAATAGTTTTATTTTTGGTAGAGTCTTTGGATTTTCTATATAGAGTATCATGTCATCTGCAAATAGGGAAGGTTTTTTTTTTTCCTTATCGATTTTGATGCCTTTTATTTCTTTACCTTGTCTGATTGCTGTGACTTGGACTTCTGGTACTATGTCAAATAAAAGTGGTGACAGTGGACATCCTTGTCTTGTTCATTTCTTTAAGGGGGAAAGCTATCAGGTTTTCCTTACTGAATATGGTGTTAGGAGTGTTTTTTTATGGCATTTATTATATTGAGGTATATTTCCTCTAAACTTACTTTGTTGAGAGTTTTATCATGAATGGATGTTGTACTTTGTCAAGTGCTTTTAATGCATCTATTAAAATGGTCATACGGTTTTTATTCTTTCTCTTACTGCAGTAACATATCACATTAATTGATTGGTAAATAGTGAGCCAATCACTTGCATCTTGGGAATAATCCACTTGATTGTGGTGAATGATCTTTTTAATGTATTGTTGGATTTGGTTTGCTAATATTTTGTTAATGATTTTTACATCTATGTTCATCAGAGATACTGGCCTATAGTTATCTTTTATAGTGTAGTCTTTATCTAGTTTTGGTATCAGAGTAATTCTGGCTTCATAAAATGGATTTGGAATTTTTCTTTCCTCTTTTATTATTTTGAATAGTTTGAGAATAGGTATTAACTCTTCTTTAAATATTTGGTAGAATTCACCTATGAAGCTATCTGGTCCTGAACTTTTAGTTTTTTTTGAGTTTTTTTTTATTATTACTGATTCAATTTGATTCCTATTAATGAGTCTGTTCAAATTTTCTATTTCTTCCTGATTCGATTTTGGTTAGTTATATGTTTTTAGGAATTTATCTGTTTCTTCTAAAGCAGAATTGGACAAAGTGTCCAATTTTTTGGCATATAATTTTTCATAATATTCTCTTATAGTCCTTTGTATTTCTGTGGTTTTGGTTGTTATTTCTCTTCTTTCATTTCTAATTTTATTTATTTGAGTTCTCTCTCTTTTGTTGAGTGTGGCTAGAGGTTTATCAATTTTTTATATCTTCAAAGAACCAGCTTCTTATTTCATTGATCTGCTCTATTGTTTTTTAGTTTTATATCATTTATTTCTGTTCTAATATTTATTATTTCCTCCTTCTACTGTTATGTTGTTGTTACTGTTGTTTGTTTGTTTGTTCTTCTTTTTCTAGGTGTTTTAGGTGTAAAGTTAGGTTGTTTATTTGAGATTTTTGTTGCTTCTTGAGACAGTTCTGTATTGCTATGAACTTCCCTCTTAAAACAGCTTTTGCTGCTTCTCCAAAATTTTGGACCACTGTGTTTTCATTTGTCTCCATGTATATTTTGATTTTCTCTTTGATTTCTTGGTTGACCATTTCATTGTTTAGTAGCATGCTATTTAACCTCCATGTATTTGCACTCTTTCCAGATATTTTCTTGTCGTTGCTTTCTGGTTTTTTAGTGTTGTGGTCAGAAAAGATGCATAGAATGACTTTGATGCTTTTGAATTTGTTGAGACTTGGTTTGTGTCCTACCATGTGATCTATTCTGGAGAATATTCATGTGCACTTGAAAAGAATGTGTATTCTGCTGTTTTAGAATGGACTTTTCTGAATATATCTGTTAAATCCATCTGATCCAATATGCCATTCAAAGCTACTGTACCCTTGTTAATTTTCTGTTTATATGATCTGTCCATTCATTTAAGTGGGATGCTAAAAGTCCCCTACTATTATTGTATTAGTATCATTACTTCCTATGTTTGTTATTAATTGTTTTAAGTATTTGGCTTATTCCATCTCAGGTGCATGAATATTTACAATTGTTATATAATTGGATTGTCCCCTTAATGATTATATAGTGAACTTTTTTGTCTCTTATTATATAGTCTTTGTTTTAAAGTCTATTTTGTCTGATATTACCCAAACTTTCTTTTCACCTCCGTTTGCATGATAAATGCTTCTTTGTACTTTCACTTTCATTCTGCATGTGGCTTTAGGTCTGAAATGAGCCTCTTATAGGCAGCATATAGATGAATCTTGCTCTTTTATCCGTTCCTTCACTTTATGTCTTTTGATTGGAATATTTAGTCTATTTATATTCAAAGTAATTATTGATAGGTATGTATTTATTGCCAATTTGTTACTTTTTTATGGTTGTTATTGTAGTTTTTCTTCATTCTTTTTTTCTCTTGCTCTCTTCTCTCATGATTAGTTGGCTTTTAAATTGATATACTTATATTCCTTTCTGTTTATTTTTTGCAAATCCATTACTGGTTTTTGATTTGTAGTTACCATTTGGTTGGTATATAACATCTTCTGTATATATAGCAGACTATATTAGTTTGATGTTCGCTTAAGTTTGAACCTATTCTTTACTCCTCTCCTCCCCACATTTTAGGTATATGGTGCCATCCTTTTATCGTGTGAGTGTCTTGCACTATTTTTATTGATACACTTATTTTTACTACTTTTGTGCTTCCTACTTTCCTTATTCCTGCTTATGGTCTTTCCTTCCCACTCAAAGACTTCTTTTTAACATTCTTGTAGGGCTGGTTTAGTGGTGATGAATTCCATTAACTTTTGTTGTCTGGGAAACTCTTTATCTCTCCTTCTATTCTGAGTGATAGTCTTGCTGGATATAGTATCCTTGGCTGCAGGCTTTTTACTTTTAGCACTTTGAATATATTATGCTACTCCATTGTGGACTGCAAAGTTTCTTCTGAAAAATCAGCTTTTAGCCTTATGGAGTTTCTCTTGTATATAAGTGATTTCTTTTTTCTTGTCGCTTTAAAAAAATCTCTATCACTACTTTTTGCCATCATAGTTACTATGTGTCTTGGTGTAACCTCCTTGGATTGATTTTGTTATGGGATCTCTGTGCCTCCTGGATCTGGATTTCTTTTTTCTTCCCCCAGATTTAGGGGAGAAGTTTTCAGCTATTATTTCTTCAAGAAATTTTCTGCTCTCTTTTCTTTCTTTTCTCCTTCTGGGATCCCTATGATATGAATGTCATTATATTTGATAGTGTCACTGAGTTCCCTAAATCTATTCTTATTTTGCATAATTTTTTTCTCTCACTTGCTAAGCTTGATTATATTCTGTTACTCTGTCCTCCAGGTCATTGATTAATTCTGCTTTGTATAGTCCACTATTTATTCCGTTTAGTGTATTTTTAATTTCATTTATTGTGTTCTTCATGTCTGATTGAGTTGTTTTTTTATCTCATTGTTAAGGGTCACTCTGATGCCCACTACTCTTTGCTGAAGTTCAGTGAATATCTTAATGATTATTACCCTGAATTCTTTTATCAGGCATATAACTTATCTCTGTTTCCCTTAGGTCTTTTGCTATGATTTTGTCCTATTCTATCACTTGGGACTTTTGCTGTGATTTTGTCCTATTCTATCACTTGGGTCTTATTTTTCTGCTTCCTCTTTTTTTTTCTGTTTGTCTGTTTCTCTGTCAGGAAGGACAGCTACATCTTCTGCACACAGTAATGGACTTTTGAAGAAGAGGTTTTGTAGTGCCCTGACATGCACTGTCCCATACTCACCAGAACCTGGTGCTTCAGGAGTGTGTCCTATATGTGATGCACATGTCCTGCTGTAGTGGCTGAGCTGCTTTTTCCTTCAGTGTAGTCATCTGCAATGGTTCTCTTTGCCTGTTGTGGGCAATGTTTGGTTCCTGTGGTGTTAATGAGCAGTCTAGGGATGTCTTGGGCTTGACAAGGGATTTGCTAGAGATGGAGTAGCAACATACTGCCAGGTGCTTTCCCTGTGTCATACCCTGAGAAGTTTTCATTGGTGGGTGGAGCCTGGAGTCAAGCCAATTGTCTGCCTCTAGCCTACTGCTGGATCCTGTGTCTGACTTGTGTGTGTGGGTATCTTTCCCTCTCTCAGGCAGGAGTCACTTTAGAGTGATGCTGGATACTGTAGAGGCTGCTTGTACACTGCCAGGCCTGTGGCATTGCATGTATGGGCTCTGGCCAAGAGAGTAATGGGGAGTGTGTACCCACAGAAGCACAGCAGGGTTGAGAAGGGCTGTGTGGTGGTGGTGCTATCAAGCTTTGCATGCCCATGCTCTGTGGGTGGGAGCCCTGCAGCTCCAGGACTGAGGCAGTCCATCAGGAGGGGTGGATCTGTGGAAGCAAAAGGTAGGGGGTGGTGCATTAGGGCAGTAGTGCCAGCAAGTTTTGAGTGCCCTCATCCTCTGCAGGACTGGTCTTGCAACTCTGGGACTAAGACAGGCTATGTGGAGGGCTGGATTGATGGAAGTACAGTGTAGGGGTTGAGGTCACAGTGCTAATAACTTAGGTAGAGAGTCCCACAGGTGGCCATGTGTTTACACTGGGTGGAGGAGGAAAGAAATGGCACCTGCTAGTTAGAGTAGTTCACCAGCAATTTCTGTCCCTCAGGGACAGCTTTGAGATTAGTAAGTAAATTTCCCTCTGGTATGCCCCAGGTGCCTTTCAAAGGGCTGCTTCTATGCTGTATCTCCACGGCCTGTTTGTTGTGTTGCTTCTTTAAGGGCAGGGACTCAGTTTCTTCTCCCCACCACCTCTCTCAGAACTGAGCTTGCTTTTTTTTTTCTTTTTAATTGCAGGTTTTAGGTCCCACTGGTTGTAAAAATGCACACTATTTGGCCTTTCTGATTGTCACAGCAAATGTTAATGGAGATTTATCTCCCCCATGTAGGCTTCTTGGTGTTGGGTCTGTTTCTCTTTCCTCTCTGTGTCTACCACATCCCTCCTTCCTGAGGTCAGTCCCCCAGGTCCATTGAGTTTCAAACTGCCTCCCACCCTTCCTAATATCTTTGATGTCACCTGTTCTCTACATTCAATTGTAGAGTTTGTTCTGCCATTTTCCAGGTGATTTCCTGGGTACTTATACTGATGTGAATGTTATCTAGTTGTATCTGTGGTATGAGGTGAGCCTAGGGTCCTCCTACTCTACTATCTTTCCCAAAAGTCCTAAATTCTGTTGCCTGTGCTTTTAGTATCATATCCAAGAAATCATTGCTAAATCCAATATCATGAAGATTTTCCGTTATGATTTCTTCTCACAAGTTCATAGTTTTAGTTCTTATGTTTAGGTCTCTGACCCATTTTGAATTAATTTTTAAATGCAGTGTAAGGTAAGGTCCAAGCTGATTCACTCATTTATTTTTTTTTATGTGGATATACTGTTTTCTCAACACCATTTGTTGACTGTTACATTATTTCTTAAATTGCATGTTTGCATATATAAACTACATGACATTTGTATGTATTAAAATATATGAACCAGTAAGAATCATAATGATACACTTATAAGACAAATGAGTTCTTTTTAAAAAATTAATTCTCAAGTTAACTAACACACAGTGTAGTCTTGGATTCAAGAATAGATTCCAGTGATTCATCACTCACATACAACACCCAGTGCTCATCCCAATAAGTGCCCTCCTCAATACCCATCACCCATTTTCACCACCCCCCACCATACCCCCATCAACCCTCAGTTTGTTCTCTGTCTTTAAGGGTTTCTTATGGTTTGCCTCCTTCTCTGTTTTTATCTCTTTTTTCTTCCCTTCCTCTATGGTCATCTGTCAGGTTTCTCAAATTCCACATATGAGTGAGATCATACGATATCTATCTTTCTCTGACTGACTTATTTCATGTAGCATGATACCTTTCAGTTCCATCCATGTTGTTGCAAATGGGAAGATTTCATTTAGTAGTATTTCCATTGTGTGTATATACATAAGGCAAGATTTCATTTAGTAGTATTTCCATTGTATGTATACACACACACACACACACACACACACACACACACACAACACATCTTCTTAATCCATTAAACAGTTGATGGACATTTGGGCTCTTTCCATAATTTGGCTATTGTTGATAGTGCTAGTATAAACATTGGGATGCATGTACCCCTTCGAATCAGCACTACTGTATACTTTGGATAAATTCCTAGTAGTGCAATTGCTGGGTCATTTTTTTAATTTTTGGAAACCTCCATACTGTTTTCCAGAGCAGCTGCACCAGTTTTTCATTCACACTGACACTGCAAGAAGGTTCCCCTTTTTCCACATCCTTGCCAATGTCTGTTGTTTCCTGAGTTGTTAATTTTAGCCACTCTGACTAGTGTGAGGTGGTATCTCATTATGGTTTTAATTTGTACTTCGCTGATGATAAATAATGAACATCTTTTCATGTGTCTGTTTGCCATCTGGATGTCGTCTTTGCAAAAGTGTCCTCTAATGTCTTGTGCCCATTTCTTCACTGGATTATTTGTTTTTTGGGCATTACCAGTTTGGTAAGTTATTTATAGATTTTGGATACTAACCCTTTATCCAATATGTCATTTGCAAATATCTTCTCCCTTTCCATCGGTTGCCTTTTAGTTGTGTTTATTGTTTCCTTTACTGTTCAGAAGCTTTTTATCTTGATGAGATCCCAGTAATTCATTTTTGCTTTTATTTCCCTTGCCTTTGGAGACATGTCAAGTAAGAAGGTGCTGTGACTGAAGTCAAAGAGGTTATTGTCTGTTTTCTCCTGTAGGATTTTGATGGTTTCCTGTCTCACTTTTAGGTCCTTCACCCATTTTGAATTTATTTTTGTGTATGGTATAAGACAGTGGTCCAGAAGAAATCAAATTTTCAGTCTTCACAGATCATGATACATGGAAAACCTGAAAGGTTCCACCAAAAAAAAAAAAAAAATGATAGAGCCAATACATGAATTCAGCAAAGTCACAGGATATAAAATCAATGTACAGAAGTCAATTGTATTTCTATACACTAATAATGAAACAACAGAATGAGATATCAAGAAATTGATTTCATTTACAACTGAAAAACCCACAAAAATACCTAGGAATAAACCTAACCAAAGAGCTAAAAAAAATGTGTACACTGAAAACTATAGAAAGCTTGTGAAAAAAATTGAAGAAGACAAAAAGGAATGGAAAGATATTCCATGCCCATGGATTGGAAGAACAGATATTGTTAAAATGTTGATACTACCCAAAGCAATCTACACATTCAATGCAATCCCAATCAAAATAGCACCAGCAGTCTTCACAGAACTAGAACAAATAATCTTAAATTTTTTATAGAACCACAAATGACTGTGTATAGCCTAAGTGATGTTGAAAAGAATGTCAAAGCTGGAGGCCTCATAATCCAGGACTTTGGCATGTATTACAAAGCTGTAGTGATCAAGACAGTAAGTATTGGCACAAAAACAGACACAAGACCAATGGGATAGAATATAGAAACAGAAGTGGACTTACAAATATATGGCCAATTAATCTTCGACAAAGCAGGAAAGGGTATCTAATGAATAAAAGCCAATCTCCTTAGCAAATGGTGCTGGGAGAGCAATGAGTTCCTTTTGAGGAAAAAGGCTGTGGTTAGCGTGTGAGGCAGAAGTACTATGCATGAAATGGAACCACAAAATAAATGGTCAGTTTTTACTTAAAAGCAGCTTAGAAAGTATTGTCAGTAACAAATTAGCCTTTCATTATATCATATATTATTTCTACACATTAAAGGTACCATATTTAATCTAAGAAACCTCATCCTACCAGCCAAATACAAAGACAAGATACATCTTAATATCTAATTACCAGTTAGGACCCTGGTGATTTTTTAATCCATTGAAACATGTCAGATTAATGTTATAATTTGGTTTTGATGATAATACTACGTGTTTTATTCCCATTGAGTCATTATGATCTTGTAATTAAAAAGATACTTATTTATAGCTTCTTTTAAAAATTGCAGTGAACGATTTGTTCTAGGATTATCTACAGGATTAGGATGCATTCTGTTTTTAGGCCCATTTGTTTCTACAATATCAACTGTACTTGTACTATAACTGACGTCTCTAACAGAAAAGAGTTAAATTATATTTAGAATATTATTCAAAATCAAATATATATGAAAAGTTTATTTTATTTTTTAAAAATTATTTTTGAGAGACAGAGTATAAATGGGGAGGAACAGAGAGAGGGAGGGAGACACAGACTCTGAAGCAGGCTCCAGGCTCTAAGCTGTCAGCACAGAGCCCAATGTGAGGCTTGAACCCACCAACTGTGACATCATGACCTGAGCCAGTTGGATGCTTAACCTACTGAGTCACCCAGGCACCCCAATATGAAAAGTTTATTTTAAAATTTTACAATAAAATACCTGCTTCTCAGAAGATTAAACATCAATTTTCTAGATATTTTATTTTTCTTGAAAGATACTGAATAAAAAAGTTTTAAAAATGGATCAGAGCATGGTGCTAAAAGATATCATGGCTCAGAATACAAATGAACAGTAATCTATGAGTATGCTTAGACTGGAAAGCTACTAGCTGGTAGATATGTTAAAACTTGTGGAAGTTAAAATGAATGCTCTCTGCAGCCACAGTACAGTTCTGGTCACATTCTTTAAGTTTTCCTTACATAGACACATGACCAATAACACAGACAAATTTCAATCAAGTAAGAAGAGCTTAAATTTAGAAAATACATGATCAACCCAGTTTCTTCCTTCCTGCACTGCAGGGCATAGCAACATGCCATCTGATGATTATTAGGTGAGAAAACTGCCATCTGCTACTTCTGTTAATACATGGGAGAGAGGTACTTTTTCTACTTTGTAAACCTAGGAGATTTCGTTATGGGTGTTTTTATGTCCCAGGGCTTCAACTCGTAAGTTAGAATTTACTCTGTATGTGTGTGTGTGCATGCATGTGCCCAACATATTAAACATCAAAGTGAGATATTCCTTTCTTAAAACCTCCTAACTGGTATAGGTCTGTGTTTGGCCAGGTTAACTCATTCTACAGCAAGCCTGTTCTATCCTGCATTACTCAAAGCCAAGATACTATTAAATACCTAAACTAGAGAGAGAAATTGGGTTGCATCCATAAAAATCGATTACAAAGTAGACACAAATAGGGTCTAAGTTGTCAACAGTACATGCTAGTCCTTCTGTTTAACATCCCTTCAAGGAAATTTAGGACCTAAATCATCCTCAAATAAGTCTTTTAATGTAGTCTCATAAATGAATTTTTAAAGTGTCATATTTCCTTACACCAGTCAGAAGTTCATTTCCTTATATTTAAAGAAGAAGGGAGAATAATATTATTTCGAAGAGGTCTTAGCTAAGATCCAAATTTGAACTATTTCTAGAGCTTAATGAGATGGAAATAGGGAAAGAAAAACAGGAAATATAAACGGACATAAATTCTTCCCCAATGTATGTCAGGCCTGTCAATTTCTCAAACCTTAGCACATGATAGACGCTTCATATATATTTTCTGGATTAATGAAGTGATAATAGAATGGGATGAGTTTCTTCTTTCTATAGAGTGCGATCAATTGATTCCACTTGATGTTTCAGTCTCACAAAAATAAAACTAAAGAATAAAATTTCAAAAATTCCCTAAATAAGTGAGAGGATGACTCTTTTCTATTTTTTTTCAGTTTTTTAATAGTTTATTATCAAGTTCGTTTCCATATAACACCCAGTGCTCATCCCCACAAGTGCCCTCCTCCATGCCAATCACCCCCCTTCCCCTCTCCCCCACCCACAACAGCCCTCAGTTTTTTCTCAGCATTCAAGAATCTCTCATGGTTTCCCTCCCTCCCTCTCCTCAACTATTTTCTCCTTCTCCTCCCCCATGGTCTTCCGTTAAGTTCCTCCTATTCCACCTATACGTGCAAACATATGGTATCTGTCCATCTCTGCCTGACTTATTTCACTCAGCATAACACCCTCGAGTTCCATCCACGTTGCTACAAATGGCTAGATGTCATTCTTTCTCATTTCCATGTAGTATTCCATTGTACAGATAAACCACATCTTCTTCTTTTTTTTTTTTTTTTTTACAAATAGTTTATTGTCAACTTGGTTTCCATATAACACCCAGTGCTCATCCCCACAAGTGCCCTCCTCCATGCACATCTCCCCCCTCCACCCCCACACCCATCAGTCCTCAGTTTGTTCTCAGTATTCAAGAGTCTTTCATGGTTTGCCTCTCTCCCTCTCCCCCACTATTTCTCCCATTCTTCTCCCCCTTGGTCCTCCATTAAGTTCCTCCTAATCCTCCTATATGTGCAATCATATGGTATTTGTCTTTCACTGCCTGACTTATTTCGCTCAGCATAACACCCTCAAGGTCCTTCCATGTTGCTACACATGGCTAGATTTTATTTTTTCTCATTGCCATGTAGTATTCCATCATATAGATAAACCATATCTTTTTGATCCATTCTTCTGTTGATGGACACTTAGGTTCTTTCCATGTTTTGGCTATTGTTGAGAGTGCTGCTATGAACATTGGGGTACATGTGCTCCTATGCATCAGCACTCCTGTATCCCTTGGGCAAATTCCTAGCAGTGCTATTGCTGGGTCATAGGGGAGTTCTTTTGTGAATTTTTTGAGGAAACTCCACACCGTTTTCTAGAGGGGCTACACCAGTTTACATTCCTACCAACAGTGTAGGAGGGTGTCCGTTTCTCCACATCCTTGCCGGCATCTAGAGTTCTCTGATTTGCTCATTTTAGCCACTTTGACTGGCGTGAGGTGCTATCTCAGTGTGGTTTTTATTTGTATTTCCTTGATGAGGAGGGATGCTGAGTAATTCTGTTTTAAATATCTTGTAGAGATATTTAAATATCTTGTAGAATTCCCCAAGGAAGCCATCTGCCTCAGGGCTCTTATTTGTTGGGAGATTTTTGAACACTGATTGGATTTCTTCACCTTTATGGCTCTATTCAGGTTTTCTATCTCTTCCCGTGTGAATTTTTGTAGTGAGTGTGTGCTTAGGAATTTGTCCATTTGTTCTAAGTGTCCAGTTTGTTGGCATATAATTTTTCATAGTATTCCATGATAATTACTTGTATTTCTGAGGGGTTGGTTGTAATAAGTCCATTTTCATTCATGATTTTGTCTATTTGAGTGCTCTCTTTTTTCTTTTTGAGAAGCCAGGCTAGAGGTTTATCAATATTGTTTATTTTTTTAAAAAAACAACTCTTGGTTTCACTGATATGTTTAACTGGGTTTTTTGGTTTCTATATTGTTTAATTCTGCCCTAATTTTTATTATTTCTCTTCTCCTACTGGGTTTGGGGTGCTCTTGTTGCTTTCCTTCTAGTTCCTTTAGGTGCACTGTTAGATTTTGTACTTGTGCTTTTTCTAATTTCTTGAAATAGGCCTGGAGTGCAATGTGCTTTCCTCTTACGACTGCCTTTGCTGTATCCCATAGAGTTTGGATTGTTGTATTTTCATTTTCATTTGTTTCCATATATTTTTAAATTTATTCTCTAATAACCTGATTGGCCCATTTGCTCTTTAGGAGGGTGTTCTTTAACCTCCATGTTTTTGGAGGTTTTCCAGACTTCTTCCTGTGATTGATTCAAGTTTCATAGCATGTTATATGAAAGTGTCCATGGTATGATTTCAATTCTTTTATATTTATTGAGGGCTGCTTTATGTCCCAGTATGTGATCTATCTTGGAGAATGTGCCATGCGCACTTGAGAAGAAAGTGAATTCCTTTGCCTCAGGGTGCAGAGTTCTAAATATATCTGTCAGGTCCATCTGGTCCATTGTGTCATTCAAGTCCATTGTTTCTTTCATGATTTTCTGTCTCATTGATCTATCCATTGCTATAAGTGGAGTATTAAATTCTCCTGCCATTATCACATTCTTATTCATAAGGTTGTTTCTGTTTGTGATTGTTTTATGTATTTAGGTGCTTCCATATTTGATACGTAGACATTTATAATTGTTAGCTCTTCCTGATGGATAGACCCTATAGTTATTGTAAAATGCCCTTCTTCATCTCTTGTTCCTGCCTTTACTTTAAAGTTCAGCTTGTCTGATATAAGTATAGCTACTCCAGCTTTCTTTTGAGTTCCAGTAGCATGATAGATATTTCTCCATCTCCTTACTTGCAATCTGAAGGTGTCTTCAGGGTCTAAAATGAATTTCTTATAGACAGCAAATAGATGGATTTTGTTTTTTTGTCCCTTCTGCTAACCTATGTCTTTTGATTGGGGCATTTAGCCCATTTACGTTCAGTGTTATTATTGAAAAATATGGCTCTAGAGTAATCATATCCTTTGTGGGATTCATGCTTGTGATGGTGTGTCTGGAATCTTGCATTCCTTGCAACATTTCCGTCATAGAGTCCCCCTCAGGGTTTCTTATTGGGCTAGTTTCGTGGTGACAAATTCTTTCAGTTTTTGTTTATTTGGAAAGACTTTTATCTCTCCTTCTATTTTGAATGACAGGCTTGCTGGATAGAGGATTCTTGGTGCATATTTTTTCTGTTCATCACATTGACGATTTTCTGCCATTCCTTTCTGGCCTGCCAAGTTTCAGCAGATAGATCTGTCACCACTCTGATAGGTTTCCCTTTGTATGTTAGGGTCCTTTTCTCCCTAGCTGCTTTCAGAATTCTCTCTTTGTCCTTATATTTTGCCAGTTTCACTAGGATATGTCGTGCCGAAGATTGATTCAAGTTATGTCTGAGGGGAGTTCTCTGTGCCTCTTGGATTTAATGTCTGTTTCCTTCCCCAGATTGGGGAAGTTCTCTGCTATTATTTGTTGAAGAACTCCTTCAGTGCCTTTCCCTCTCTCTTCCTCTTCTGGAATTCCTATGCTACGGATATTGTTCCAATTGTTTGTATCGCTGAGCTGTTGAACTCTCCTTTCGTGTTCCTGGATCAGTTTATCTTTCTTTTTCTAAAATTGTGTCTTCTAATTCACCTATTCTCCTCTCTGCCTTTTCAATCCATGCATTGGATGCCTCCGTTTTATTATGTATCTCATTTATAGCATTTTTAAATTCATCACAACTATTTTTAAGCTCCATAGTCTTTGTAGCCATAGTTTCTCTGATGTCTTCCATGCCTTTTTCAAGCCCAGTGATTAATTTTATGACTATTGTTCTAAATTCTTGTTCAGTTATGTTGCTTATATCTGTTTTGAGCAGTTCTTTAGCTGTCATTTCTTCCTGGAATTTCTTTGGAGGAGAGTTCTTCCATTTTGTCATTTTGGTTAGCTTTCTATCTCTTGTTAGTTTTAAAAGCTTGTTATGCACTCTGCACCTGCGAGTACTGCTGTATTAAAGAAGGCTCTTTGACTGTCCAGGGCCTGTCCATTCAGAACGTGTTCTTTAATGGTGTCTCTTGGTATCTCTTGTTGAGATTTTGGTTATTTTAATTCCCTACTCATAGTGTTATTTGGGACTCTCCACCATGTGGTCTTTGACTTGTTTCTTGAGGTTGCCCTGGAGAAGATAATAGACAGACAAACAAACAGGGTACAAAGGCACAGAAATGCACAGACAAATCCAACAAACACGCAAACCAAAAGGAAAAAAGAAAAAGAAAAAAAAGGAAGGGACCAAAAAAAAAAAAAAGAAGAAGAGAAGGTAAGTAATAAAAATAGAAATAAATAAAAAAGAAGAAAAGAAAAGAAAAAAGAAAAAAAATCCAAAAGACAAAGGACACTCTAAGAGCATAAAACCAGAATTCTCAGCTACAAATAAAGAGCCGGGTGTATGCAGTGCTGATGGAAGAGCTTATACAAAGAGAGAAATGACAGGGCAGGGAGGAAGCAAAATTGGAAATGAAATGACCAGGCATAGAGACTAAGAGGCTTAATTCAGAGAGAGAAAGAGGAGAATATGGTAGAGGCGAGGAGAAAGAAAAGAAGATAATGTTACTCAGAGAAACTATAGAGTCTGATTACTCCAGAGGGAGAGAGATAAAAAGGTAGTGGTGGAGGTGAAGAATGTACATCTAGAGAATGGATTAAATGTGACTGTTTAAGCAAACCAGCGACCAGAGTGCCCAGTCCAACAGAGTGGAGGGCTACCAATGAGACAAGGGAAAAAATATATCTTAATAGAAAGAATTGATCTAGAATTAATCACGGCAGTGCATCCATGTTGGTCTTGCCCAGGGCTCCGGTAAAAAAAAAAAAAAAAAAAAAAAAAAGGCAGCTCTCTAGCGGGGATGGGTGTGGTTTCATGTAGTTGGGTCTTAGACTCCACTGTGTCCCATCCGTGGGCGGCTCCCTAAGGTCCTGCCTTGGTGGTTGTGAGGAGAAAAATGGCGGGGCCCCCATCCCTTCTTGAACCAAGTGTTGCAACTCACTCTTTCGGTCTGATCTTCCTGTGCCGTGGGCATAGGCAAGGTGGGCCATGCTCTATATCCCAGGCCAAGTCTCATTTCCAGATCTTAGTCCCCTTGCCCCCATTGATATTGCCCAAAATATAAACCCACAGGCCGAGTCTTTCCAAGCAGTTTCAAGCCTCTCACTCCCCACTGGGAATGGGGCCAAGCCAGAAGCACAGTGGCATCGCAGCCTCAGGTGCACTGTTTCCCCTCCAGGTCGAGCTGGTGAGCGAGGAGCAGTTTCTCCCAGGGTCGCCTGGGACGAGTATGTCCTGCTCAGGTTCAGCTGGACAGCAGGAAACCGGATCCCTTTGTGTCCCGAGCTGAGGTTTTTCTCTTCTCCTGGGACAGGGACAGTGTCTTGAGCAGTTTCACCTGCTCTTTCTTTCCCCTATCTCACCACTGCTCCCCGCAAAGGGGGCTCCCTCCCTCTGTGTCTCTGGTCCTGGCCCGTTTTTATCTTCCCCAGTTCCCACTCATGCTATAAGGCTTTCTCAGCAGATTCTGTCTCCTTTTCCTCTCAAACTCCTAGATTCTGTAAGGGTTCCTATGGCTTCAGTCCTTCTCTGTTTGAGAGATGGGGGTGAGTGAAATGTGCAGAGCATCCTACTTACTGCCATCTTGCCTCCCTTCCCATGTGAAGCTTTTCAAGAGATGCAAAACCTTGTTCAGTATTTGATAATCAGTCACTGTAATCCATCTTAATAACAAACTAAAGAAAAAAGCACATGACTATATTTATTAATCAATGCAAAAAAAAAGTACTTGACAAATTCAATTCCCATTCTTGCTTAAAAAAACATTCATAAATGGGTGAAGGGAGTCAAAAAATAAATAACAAGTCAATTGACATTAAGAAAAATAAGTGTACATGGTATCTCCTCAACTTGATAAAAAGCATCTATGGAAAACCTTCAGCTAACATTACACTTAATGGTTAAGTACTTCTGCTCTTTCCCTAAGATTGAGAATAAGGTAAAGATGTCAAATCATACCCCTTCATTACATAAAGTGCCAGAAAACCTAACAAGTTTTTCTTGTTAGGGCAAGGCAAGAAAATAAAGTCAAATAGACTAGAAAAGGAGACATATAATTGTTTCTATTGGAAAGTTACATAATTTGGTCAAACAAAATCCCAAGGAATCTATAACAACAATCTACCCCCCTCCACATACACATAGCCTCATAGAAATAATAAGTCAGTTCAACGTAAAAGATAAACATAAAACAGATAAACATATAATCATCAATTATATTTCTAGAATTTCAACGGACCCTGAATAGCCAAAAAACTTTGAAAAAGAACAAAGGGAGCTCAGGTTCCCTGATTTCAAACCCTAATACAAAGCTATAGTAATCAAATGAGTATGGCACTAATGATATATGGGTGATTTGTAAAAAATAACGAGAAGATCTTTGTCCAACCAGCTGCCTAATATTCTACCAATTGGGATTGAATTAATATTTGCTCCTGTGAAGTCAAAGGCAAGGGTAGGGGATAGATATAAGGAAGACACAGAGATAGATTTAATGATAGGCTATAACCCAAGGGGTGTGGCAGAGGTACAAAGAATCCAATGGGGACAAAGGAGGAAGCTTTAAGTTTTCTTGGGAGCATCCAGATGCCACTATAGGCAGGTAATAATATTTGAATTGCTTTAAAGTATGAGTGGGGGTTGAAACTGAGAGAGTAAGAAGGAGTTGAACAAAATTTAAGCAATGAGGATAAACAACAGATAGGATCAGTCACAAACTCCAGCTTCACCATCGCTGTTACCCGAGCTTGGTAAAAACAGTGGGATAAATGGTCACGGTGAGCAAGGAAAAAGGAGGCTAGATGGCAGAGAAGTAGGGAGCTCTGTACATTTCGCCTGCACTCATCTCTTAAACAGAGAAGGCCTGAAGTCGTAGGACACTGAGCCACAGGAGTTTGGGAAGAGAAAGAGACAGAATACACTGGGAAGGAAACCTCATAAGTGCGTGAGTGTGAACTGGGGAAGATAAAAGCGGGATGGGACCCAGAGATACAGAGGGAGGGGAGGGAACCCAGCTTGCATGCAGCTGCAGTGAGTGATAAACCGGCGAGTGGTGGTGAGCTGCCGCGAGTCCAGGGGAAAGGAAAGAAAAGCTGAGATTGCTCATAGAACTGTCCCTGGAGAAGAGAAAAGAAAAAAAAACAAAAGAAAAACAAACAAAACCCAAAACCAAAACCAAAACCAAAAAAACCTCGGCTTGGAAAGACAGTGTTTTTCAGCTCTGGCTGGGTTGCTGACTTTAAACTAGGTGCCCTGGTCCCAGAAGGCACCAGGAAAAACTGAACTGCCGTGTGCCCGGCACCATCCATGGCAGCGGCGGCCCAGTGAACTGGCAGCAACGCCTGCGGAGGCGGTCCCGGCGGCAGGTGAAACTGCAGTGGTGCGCGCGACATCGGCCCGCTAAAGCAGTAGCGGAGGCAACCCGGTGAAGTGGCGCCTGCACCGGGTGAAGCGGCAGCTGTGTGAGCGAAAGTTGCCTGCTGAAGCTGCAGCGGCCAGTGAAGCGGTTGCGGCGCGGTGAGGCGACGCGGACTCTGCGGACCTGAAGTTGCTACTTCCCCAAACGCACTCGGGTTGTACTGCTGCTTGACCCTGGGGGATCTGAGGCTGCGGCACTTCTCCCACCATCCACTCAACCCCCGGCAACAGGGAAGCAGCAACCAGCGGGACTGTTAATGGTGGTATAACAAAGCCTCTCAGGAGTAATCAGACTAGATAGTTTCTCTGGATAACACCACCGTCTTTCTCTCACCTCTCCAACCATATTCCACCCTTTAGCTCTTTGAAAAAAGCTTCTTATCCTGTCTACTTGTTCATTCTATTTCC
>NW_024081272.1:69310-71164 GCF_003009895.1 Hyaena hyaena | reverse complement strand
CCCCCCCCCCCCCCCCAATCATCTCTCTCTTTCTCTATGCTCTTCAACTAGCACTGCAAATACCTGGCTATTTAATTGTAGCTAGGAAATCTGGTTATGCATTAAACTGTTCTTTGTCTATCAGTTTCCTTCTTTCTTGCATTTCTTTTCTTCTTTTTGACTTTTTTATGTATTTTTATTTTCTATCATTCGCCTTCCCTCCTCTGTCTTTTCTCATTACTTTTTAGTTTTCCCTCTCAGTTAGCGTGATTGTTGGATTTGTCTGTGCGTTTGTGTCCCTCTGTTCCCTGTGTGTTTGTCTGTATGTTTTCTTCTTCAGGGCTACCTCAATAATCAAGTCAAAGTACATATGGTGGAGTGTCCCAAATATCACTACGAGTAGGAAAATAAAATAATCAAGGTCTCAACAAGAGAGACCAAGAGATACCATTCAAAGAACACTTTCTGAAAGGATAGGCCCTGGACAGTCAAAGAGTCTTCTTGGGTACAGCAGCACTCACAGGTGCAGAGAGCATAACAAGTCTTTAAAACTAACATGAGACAGAAAGCTAACCAAAATGACGAAACAAAAGAGCTCTCCTCCAAAGATTTTCCAAGAAGTATTGACAGCTAAAGAACTGCTCAAAACAGATATAAGCAGCATAACTGAACAAGGTTTTAGAACAATAATCGAAAAATTAATCTCTGGGCATGCAAAAAGCATAGAGGACCTCAAAGAAACTATGGCTACAAGCAACATGGAGAACAAAAATAGGCATGATGAATTAAAAAAATGCGATAAATGAAATACATAATAAACTGGAGGTGTCCAATGCATGTATTGAAGAGGCAGTAAAGAGAATAAGTGATTTAGAAGACACCATTATAGAAAAACAAGAAGCTTACAAATAAAGAGTCAAACTGATCCAGGAACAGGAAAGAAGAGTTTGAGAGCTCAGTGATATGGTCAAACGCAACAATATCCATATCATAGGAATCGCAGAAGAGGAAGAGAGAGGGAAAGGTGCTGAAGGAGTCCTGGAACAAATTACAGCAGAGAACTTCCCCAACCTGGGGAAGGAAGTAAACGTTGATATACAACAGGCACAGAGAACTCCCCTCAGATGTAATTTGAATCGATCTTCTGCATGACATATCATAGTGAAAATGGCAAAATATAAGGACAAAGAGAGAATTCTGAAAGGAGCTCAAGAGAAAAGTCCCATAACATACAAAGGGAAACCTATCAGAGTGGTGACAGACCTATCTACTGAAACTTGGCAGGCCAGAAAAGAATAGCAGAAAATCGTCAATGTGATGAACAGAAAAAATATGCACCAAGAATCCTCTATCCAGCAAGCCTGTCATTCAAAATAGAAGGAGAGATAAAAGTCTTTCCAAATAAACAAAAACTGAAAGAATTTGTCACCACTAAGCCAGCCCTACAATAAATCCTGAGGGGCATGCTCTGAGGAAAATGTTGCAAGGAACGAAGACACCAGAGACACCACCACTAGCATGAACGCCACAAAGGACACAATGACTCTAAACACACATATTTCAATAATAACACTGAATGTAAATGGGCTGAATGCTCCAATCAAAAGATATAGGGTAGCAGAATGGATAAAAAAACAAAATCCATCTATTTGCTGTCTACAAGAATCGCATTTTAGATTGGAAGATACCTTCAGATTAAAAGTAAGGGGATGGAGAAATATATATCATGCTACAGGAAATCAAAAGAAGGCTGAGGTAGCTATACTTCTATCAGACAAACTGGACTTTAAATTAAAGACAATAACAAGGGATGAAGAAGGGCACTACATAATAATTACAGGGTCCATCCATCAGGAAGAACTAACAATCATAAAT
>NW_024081272.1:46688-66902 GCF_003009895.1 Hyaena hyaena | reverse complement strand
AAGAATCGAGATCATACCATGCACTCTTTCAGATCACAATGCTTTGAAACTTGAAATCAATCACATGAAGAAGTCTGGAAAACCTCCAAAAACGTGGACGTTAAAGAACATCCTACTGAAGAACGAATGGGCTAATCAGGCAATTAGAAAAGAAATTTAAAAATATATGGAAACAAATGAAAATGAAAATACAACAATCCAAACTCTATGGGATGTGGCAAAGGCAGTCCTAAGAGGAAAGTACATTCCACTCCAGGCCTATTTCAAGAAATTAGAGAAAGCACAAGTGCAAAATCTAACAACTCGCCTAAAGGAACTAGAGGCAGAGCAACAAGAGCACCCCAAACTCAGTAGAAGAAGAGAAATAGTAAAGATCAGAGCAGAAATAAACAACATAGAGACCAAAGTAACAATTGAACAGATCAATGAAACCAAGAGTTGGTTCTTTGAAAAAAATAAACAAAATTGACAAACCTCTAGCCTGGCTTCTCAAAAGGAAAAGATACAACACTCAAATCGACAAAATCATGATTGAAGATGGACTTATTACAACCAACCCCTCAGAAATACAAGCAATTATCAGGGAATACTATAAAAATTATATGCCAACAAATTGGACAACTTAGAAGAGACAGACAAATTCCTAAACACACACTCCCTACCAAAATTCACACGGGAAGAATTGGAATATCTGAACAGACCCATAACTAGTGAAGAAATCGAATCAGTTATCAAAAATCTCCCAACAAATAAAAGCCCTGGACCTCATGGATTCCCAGGGGAATTCTAGCAGACATTTAAAAAGGAATTAATACCAATTCTTCTCAAGCTATTCCAAAAAATAGAAATTGAAGGAAAACTTCCAGACTCGTTTTATGAAGCCAGCATCACTCTGATTCCCAAGCCAGACAGAGAGCCAGCAAATAAAGAGAACTACAGGCCAATATCCTTGATGAATACGGATGCAAAAATCCTCAACAAACTTGCAAATTGAATCCAACAGCACATAAAAAGAATTATCCACTAAGATCAAGTGGGATTCATTCCTGGGTTACAGGGCTGGTTCAATATTTGCAAATCAATCAATGTGATCCATCACATCAGCAAAAGAAAAGATAAAAACCATATGATCCTGTCCATAGATGCAGAAAAAGCATTTGACAAAATACAACAGTCCTTCTTAATAAAGATCCTCGACAATGTCGGGATAGAAGGAACTTACCTAAACATCATAAAAGCCATCTATGAGAAGCCCTCAGCTAACATCATCCTCAATGTGGAAAAACTGAGAGGTTACCCTCTGAGATCAGGAACACTACAGGGATGTCCACTCTCACCACTGTTGTCTAACATAGTGCTGGAAATCCTAGCATGAGCCATCAGACAACAAAAGCAAATCAAAGGCATCAAAATCGACAAAAAATAAGTCAAACTTTCACTTTTCGCAGACGACATGATACTCTGCATAGAAAACCCGACAGACTCTACCAGAAGCCTACTAGAACTGATCCAAGAATTCAGCAATGTTGCAGGGTACAAAATCAACATACAGAAATCAGTTGCATTCTTATAGACCAACAATGAAGCAACAGAAAGATAAATCAAGAAACTGATCCCATTCACAATTGCACAGAAAACCATAAAGGTACTCATGCTCATGGATTGGAAGAATAAATATAGTTAAAATGTCATGACTACCCAAAGCACTCTACACATTCAATGCAATTCCAATCCAAATTGCACCAGCATACTTCTCAAAACTAGAACAAACTATCCTAAAATTTGTATGGAACCACAAAAGACCCCGAATAGCCACAGTAATACTAAAGAATAAACCAAAACAGGAGGTATCACCATCCCAGACTTTAACCTCTACTACAAAGCTGTCATCATCAAGACAGTATGGTATTGGCACAAAAACAGACACATAGGGGCACCTGGGTGGCTTAGTTGGTTAAGCGTCCACTTTCGCTTAGGTCATGATCTCACGGTTCGTGGGTTCGAGCCCCGCGTCGGGCTCTGTGCTGACTGCCAGCTCAGAGCCTGGAGCCTATTTCAGTCTGTGACTCCCTTTCTCTGACCCTCCGCTGCTCACGCTGTCTCTCTCTCTCTCTCCTAGAAAAAAAAAAAAACAAAACAAAAAAACCAGACACATAGACCAATGGAACAGAATTGAGAACTCAGAAGTGGACCCAAAAGTATACAGCCAACTAATCTTTGACAAAGCAAGAAAGAATACCCAATGGAAAAAAGACAAACTCTTTAACAGATGGTGCTAGGAGGACTGGACAGGAACATGTAGAAGAATGAAACTAGATCATTTTCTCACACCATGCACAAAAATAAACTCAAAATGGATAAAGGACCTGAATGTGAGACAGGAAACCATCATAACCCTAGAGGAGAAAGCAGGAATCAACCTCCTTGACCTCCACCGCAGCAACTTCTTACTTGACACATCCCCAAAAGCAAAGGAATCAAGAGCAAAAATAAACGATTGGGACCTCATCAAGATTAAAAGCTTCTGCACGGCAAAGGAAACAACCCACAAAAGTAATAGGCAACCAACGGAATGGGAAAAGATTGTTGCAAATGATATATCAGATAAAGGGTTAATATCCAAAATCTATAAGGAACTCACCAAACTACACGCCCGAAAAACAAACAACCCAGCGAAGAAATGGGCAGAAGACATGAACAGACACTTCTCCAAAGAGGACATCCAGATGGCCAACAGACACGTGAAACGATGCTCAGCATCCCTCCTCATCAGGGAAATACAAATCAAAACCACACTGAGATACCACCTCACACCAGTCAAAGTGGCTAAAATAAGCAAATCAGAGAACTCTAGATGCTGGCGAGGATGTGGAGAAACGGGCACCCTCCTACACCTTTGGTGGGAATGTAAACTGTTGCAGCCCCTCTGGAAAACAGTTGGAGAGGTTCCTCAAAGAATTAACAATAGAACTCCCCTATGACCCAGCAATAGCACTGCTAGGAATTTACCCAAGGGATACAGGAGTGCTGATGCATAGGAGCACATGTACCCCAATGTTCATAGCAGCACTCTCCACAATAGCCAAAACATGGAAAGAGCCTAAGTGTCCATCAACCGATGAATGGATCAAAAAGATGTGGTTTATCTATACGATGGAATACTACATGGCAATGAGAAAAAATAAAATCGAGCCATGTGTAGCAACATGGAGGGACCTTGAGGGTGTTATGCTGAGTGAAATAAGTCAGGCAGAAAAGGACAAATACCATATGTTTGCACATATAGGAGGATTAGGAGGAACTTAATGGAGGACCAAGGGGGAGAAGAATGGGAGAAATAGTGGGGGAGAGGGAGAGAGGCAAACCATGAAAGACTCTTGAATACTGAGAACAAACTGAGGACTGATGGGTGTGGGGGGGAGGGGGGATGGGCATGGAGGAGGGCACTTGTGGGGATGAGCACTGGGTGTTATATGGAAACCAAGTTGACAATAAACTATTTGTAAAAAAAAAAAAAAAGGATAAGTGGGAAGAAGACAGGTGGAAAAATAACAAATGGGAATGAATAGTGGTGAAGGAAGAGAACGAGCACATGGCATACATTTGTGGGAGACAATGCCTGAGTTGGAGCAGGATGGTGGTGAGGGCACAATTCTATGTTCATAGTGCCCATATACCCATTTTTCCAGGGCTGAGATCTATTCAATGTGCCAATTAATCTCTTAATAATTCATTTTAGATAATATTTTAATTTCCATTTGCTCCTGTAACAAATCAAAACAAACTTAGCAGTATAAAACAACACAAATTTATTTTACTCTTGGAGATAAGAAGTTCTAAAATCAAAATGTTGGTAGGGTTGTATTCCTTTGAGATGCTCTAGAGGAGAATCAATTTCTTTGCCTTTTTCAGCTTCTACTTGCTGCGTGCATTCTTTTTTTTATGAACCCTTCTTCACCTTGTTCTGTCCTCTGCTTCCATCATCACATATTGTGTCACTCTGACCTTCATACCTCTCTTTTAAGGACCCTTTTGATCACATTGGGTACACCTGTTGGTTCAAAACCTTAGGAGCTTCCCAGGTGTAATCTGAAACTGGCCCCTGTACATGGAGGACAGGGAGAGATTTAAGAAAGAGGATGGTCATTACAGATTTGTAGGTGGCAGTTTTAATAAGCAAAAAACTTACATAGGAGCCTTGTTTGGGGAAGCTTCAAGGTGACTAGATCTCTGCACCTACCTGACAAATGTTAAAAGCTTATATGGAAGCCTTAACTATGTTTAGTCACATAATATCATCCAGATGTTTTAATACCACATCACTATCTCAAGGCTATGTTTTGGGGTCAGCTTCTTTGGGAAGGCAAGCAGAATGTGTATTCCAAGGACAGGGGATGAGGTGAGAAGCCTCCAATTGCCAGGGCCCAGCTCACAGGTCAAAAGTCTCAGTGACCTTCCCCAACAATGCCTGGATGATCCAAAATACTCTCCTTATCTCAAGATTCTCAAAGTTCCTTTGCCATGTAAGGTAATATACTCATAACTTTGGGGGATTAGGACATCTATGGGGCTTTTCTATTCTGTTTCCTACAGATTTTATAGGAGCTAATTATTTTAGGTCACAGAAGATAGAGGTTGACATCTACAGAGTGTGCAACCCAAATGGTATCTTTCTGGCTACTCAAAATAGTTGCCTTTATGTGACTCATTATATCATCACCTTTTATTTATCTGTCAGTGTCATGAGCTGTGGCTCATAAAATAATCCCAAATTCTTCATGTCTTCACCGGACTTTTATGCCATGTCACATCAGGAATATTTAAAGAGCTCCTATTGCTTTCTTTCCCTTCACTGCCAAACTTTTGAAAAGAGGAATCAACACTCACCATATCAATTTCCTTAACTCCCATTCACACTTCCACCCATGAAAAACTAATACCTCTCTGGGCTCCAGTTTCCTCACCTGGTCCCGGTCTTAGTATTGAGATGTTCCTCTCTAGCTTTCAACTCTGTGACTTCAGGCTACTTCTTTTTAATATATAGTCAGGTGTGGGCTGGTTCCCCTCAAGTCTCTTAGCCCCTCCTCAATTATGTTTCTCCAAGGATCTCAAGCCAAGCTGTCAGTCTGATCAGTGTGTTGTGACAAGCTTTAGTTTAGAATTCAGCAGAAACTTTTTTGGCATTGTAGAATTCCATTAAGAAACAATTCAAGCTGGGAATGAAGGCTACGCCTGCATCCCTGGGAGGCTTCTTTCCCAATGCTGGGCTGTATACTGATGCCCTTCAGGATACAGGTCACTTTATACTAAGAAAGCAAAAATACCACCATCTCAGGATGATCTACAGAGCTCGAAATCCCAGCACAGATATGTGCAAGGTAGCCTGGCTTCTGAAGAACCAAGTTACTAACAGCTTTCACTTTTAGTTATGTATTTATTTTTCATATAATCAGTTACCTCATTTGGGCTAAAGAAAAACAACACATCACCCAATCAGGAAAGAGCATTTTTCCTTTGAGAAGAGTTCAGTATTCTATTAAATATTTTAAATTGCTTTATAAAATATATCAAGTCAGGATTTTCTGTAATTTCATTTATAGTAATCACTGAAGGACATTGACAATGGTTGATTAGGCTCCAGAAGCTTTTCCTGATTATTTTCAGAAGGACCTGATTATCTTCCTGCTTCTAAGGGATGTGGTCTGAAGGAAATGCTCCTAAAATGACGTGTGAGCAGGAAAGGATTGCCTGAGATCTTCTGTTAACTTGTAGAAAGTGAATAGCTAATACAACTTTCTTTCTTTGTTCATTCAGTATATCTACTGAGGCCTTGTTATGTGCTAAGGTCTGTGCTTGGGCAGTAAATATAGTTATGAATTAGAGACAACTCGGTTTTTATGGAGCTTCTAATCTAGTAGAATAGAGAGATATGTAATTATCACATACACAAAGACTAACAAAATGTCATGGATGCTATGGAAGCATCTGCATAGTATACAATGAGGGTAAAATAGGGATGGATTCATGATTTTTTTAAAAGTTTATTTATTTTTGAGAGAGACAGAGACAGAGTGTGAGTGGAGGAGGGGCAGAGAGTGATGGGGAGACACAGAATCCCTAACAGGCTCCAGGCTCTGAGATGTCAACACATAGCCCAATGCAGGGCTTGAACTCATGAACTGCCTGCCAGATCAGGACATGAGTAGAAATCAGACGCTTAACTGATTGAGCCACCCAGCCGCCCCATCCACGATTTTATTATCAGGAATTGGGGAACATTACTTGCTTTCCTTATAAGGTCTTATGCTGAGTAGCAGACATACAAATGAAAATGTATTCTGAGGGAGGCTTTGCATTATCCATACATTGAATGAACAGCACCCTAAATATTTGTGGAGTTTCCACTGTAAACCAAGTTGGTCAAGAATGTATTTTACTGAAAAATTCAGATAAAATGGGAGACCACTTATAAAGCTCAAGAGAGGAGGAGATTCTTCTTGCCCAAAGAATAGAAAATAGGAAAATAAGAAAGTTTTGAGAACTTAATGGAGTTTACTGTAATATTAATATTTATCTGGTAGGGTCTAAATGTATTTCTATTCTCTGGTCTATTCTTGCAGAATATGTGACTTAAAAATATCTAGGCTTTATCAATCCATAGGGAAAAGCTTAAACTCTCAAGTGGTTCTTGGATTTCTTGAGGAAGAAAATATATTATTTTTTCTAAAAGTTATTTCATACTAAAGCAACACTTGATGATTTCATAATGGAAAATACTAGTAACAGTAGAAATATGCAAAAAGAATAGGCATAGGAAGTTCATAGAGGAAGAACTATGAATGAATTATACAAATATAAAAAAGTATTCAGCATTATGAAAACATGCAAATCAAAACAAGGAGATACCTACCTGATTGCCAACATTTAGACATTTGATAATATCCAGTATTAAAGACTGAAGACACTATCAACTTCATATATTGTTGATGAGAGTAAAATGGGTGCAACTATTTTACAGAACAATTGAATGCTACCTGACAAAACTGAAAATATATAAATATCCCTTGACCTGGTAGTTTTACATCAAGAAATTTATCCTAAGATAATTGGTCAAAGATGTTATGTACAAAGATGTTTCTATAGCTTTTCTCCTAATAGCAATATCAAAATATATCTATCAAGTGGAGCTTAGTTAAGTAAATTATGGTTGACTTAAATGATGGAGCATTATATCGCTGTAAGTAGAAAGATGTAAATACATTGTGCTAACATAAAAATATCTCTTATTAAAAAGCATCTGTATGGCTCAGTTGGTTAAGCATCTGACTCTTGATTTCAGCTCAGGTTGTGATCTCATAGTTTGTGAGTTTGAGCCCCACATTAGGCTCTGTGCTGACAGTGAGGAGCCTGCTTGGGATTTGCTCTCTGCCCTTCCCTGACTTGTGCTCTCTCTCTCTCTCTCTCTTTCTCATAAATAAATAAACTAGAAAAAAAGCTGATGCAGATAAGTGTGTATGATGCTTGTAAATAGATTTTTTAAATGGCTACACAGGAAACTGTTAACAGTGGTTCTCTAGGGAATGGAATTGGGAGGATTGGAGTAAGAAGATTTAATTTTTACTGTTGGAAACTGTTTCACTTGCTTCCCTATGTATAACTTTTTAAAATTGAAAGCAAAAACTAGTTTAAATAGTATGCAGAAGAGTTTAGTGATGGAATGCTATTGTCTGAAGGCTGTTTGTAGTCTTGAAATAGAAATTTCTCAACTTAGTCATCCTGAGCTCCAGTAGTATTTCTGGTTCTTTTTCTGGAACCTCCAGTGAACCCAGCAGAGTTCACCAATGTTTCCTTGACTCTGTATTGGTTTCTGCACGTTAGATAAAATAGCCACTTTTTCTAGTTTTGTCAGACTAGTTTTGTCAGATGTCTCAGGGAGGAGATAGATTTTGTCAATCAGCCTGGCCTAAGTTTCTTGTTGCTAAGAGTGACTGTCTTTGTTTTTAATGGCTTCCAGTAGTGTGCTAAGACCCATTAGTGTCCCAGAGTGGGGAGGATTGTAGTCAGCACCTAGATGCAGGATGAATAGGAGCTGGATTCTCAGGTGACATCTGGGAAAGTATTCAACTCCAGGGAGAAGTTGGGAGATGGGTGTTCTTACCTGCTTTCTCTGCACTGAGCCTGTATGTATAGCTGTGGAGAGTGTTCTTGTGCCTATTTAAAAACTGCTTCTCATGCCACCTGGGTGGCTCAGTTGGTTAAATGTCCATGTCTTGATTTTGACTGAAGTCACCATTTTGCCTTTTGTGAGATCAGGCCCCACGGTGGGCTCTGAGCTGGCAGCATGGAGTCTTTTTGGGATTCTATCTCTCACTCTCTCTCTGCCCCTTCCTATTTGCACTCTCTCCCACTCTCTGTCAAAATAAATAATAAATACTTAAAAAAATAAGAACTGCGTTTCTGTTTGCTATAGTCTTGTGGGATTCATAAATGCAAACCCCATTGGATAGCAAAGATACATAATTTGGGAACCTGCTTGTTCCCATATTACATTCCCCTTGAATGGCAACTGTAAAAGTTGGGATGGTAAATGGGCAGACAAGTTCCTTCCAAGGAGATGTTGGTGATCTAATTTCACTGGTAGAGTGAGTTGGAGAAAGAAGTCAGAGGAATTGCCTACCAGCTCCTCTGGGTTTTGGGGAGGATGGCAGCCAGTGCTGCTAGATGTGTGTTAATTAGAAACTGAACCCTGCTTGGGCAAGAGAGGTTTTTATTTTATAAAATATTTATTTATTCATTTGTTTATTTTTGGAGAAAGAGGGAGAGAGAGCAAGTGGGAAGAGGCAGAGAGAGAGGGAGAGATAGAATCCCAAGTAGGCTCTGTATGTAAAATATGCAGTAGCTTGTAAAGTATGCAGTCAAACTCCTTCCAGGGAGAGACTGGGAGATGAGCTTTTTTGCCTGCTTCTTCTTGCTGTGCCCTGGGGGGATAGGCAAGATGCTTGTGCACCTGTTAAGAACTGCTTCTTTGTTTGCTATAGTCTTGTGGGATTCATGAAGGCAAGCCCTTTGGACTTTCAGAACTAGGTGATTTGGAGACCCCATTGCTTCCATGGAGCCTTAAAATTTGGAGTACCAGTTTTATGGTCTAAACCCTTAGCTCCTCAGGGAGAAACTGGGAGCTAGGGTTCCCTCCTTACCATTTGGTACTAGCTGGGGGTGATGTTTATGAAGAGAGTGCCTTTGCCTTTCCTACCTATTGGATCATGAATATAGCCTTAGGGAACTCAGTGAATCCACAAAGTGTAATAACATTTGTATCATAGGAGTCTCAGGATATGAAGAGAGATAACAAGGAGAAGGCTTAGAGCAAATTATAGCTGAAAACTTCTCTAATCTGAGGAAGGATTATAGGCACTCAAATCCAGGAGGCACAGAAAACTCCCATAAAAATCAACAAAAGCAGGCCAACACCAAGATATATCTTAGTAAAATTTGCAAAATACAAAGATAAGGAGAGAGTCCTGAAAGCGGCAAGGGGAAAAAAAAATCCTTAACCTACAAGGGAGACAAAGTTATCAACAGATCTGTCCATGGAAACTTGGCAAGCTGTAAGAGAGTGGCATGATATATTCAACATGCTAAGTGGTAAAAATGTGCAGGCAAGGCTGTCATTCAGGACAGAGGGAGAGATAAAGAGTTTCCCAGAGTAACAAAAACTAAAGGAGTTTGTGACCACCAAACAATCCATGCAATAAATATTAAAGAAGACTGAGTGGGAAAGAAAGACCAAAAGCAACAAAGGCCAGAAAAAAACAGAGAAAATCTACAGAAACAATGACTTTAAGATAATAAAATGGCACAAAATTTATATTTATCAATAGTCAGTCTGAATGAAAATGGACTTAATGCTCTTATCAAAAGATGTAGAGTATCAAAATGGGTAAAAAACCAAGACTATCTGTATGTTACCAATAAGAGACTCATTTCAGACCTAAGGACACCTGCAGATTGAAAGTGAGGAGATGGGGGACCATTTATGCTAACAGACATCAAAAGAAAGCCAGAGTAGCCATACTTCTGTCAGATAAACTAGATTTTTAAACCAAAGACTGTAGCAAGAAATGAAGGACACTATATCATAATAAAGGGGTCTATAAAGAAGACCCCAAGAAGATCTAACAATTGTAAATTTTATGCCTCCAACTTGGAAGCATGTAAACACATAACCAATTAATAACAAACATAAAGAAACATGAATTGATAACAATACAGTTATATATATAATGGAATATTACTCAGCCATCAAAAAGAATATCTTGACATTGCAATGATATGGATGCAGCTGCAGCGTATTATGCTAAGTGAAATAAGTCAGAGAAAGACAAATACAATATGATTTCCCTCAAATGTGGAATTTAAAAAACAAAACAGATGAGCATAGGGGAAGGGAAAAAGAAAGAGAAAGTGGCAAACCATAAAAGACTCTTAAATATAGAGAACAAACTGATGGTTACTTGAGGAGAGGTGGGTGGGGGATGGTCTAAATAGGTGTGGGTCTTAAGGAGGGCACTTGTGATAAGCACTGGGTAAGTAATGAATCACTAAATTCTACTCCTGAAACCAATATTACATAATATATTAACTAGAATAAATAAAATAAATAAAAACGTGAACAAATATAAGGTAAAATACAAAGGTATGGGGTTTATTTTTGGGGTAATAAATATATTCTAAAATTGATGGTGGTGAATGTTACATAACTGTGATTATACAAAAGGCTGTTGAATTGTATACTTTAAATGGGTGAATTGTATGAATAATACCTCACCAAAGGGGTTAAAAAAAGTTAAGGAAAACCTATGGAGAACTGGAATGACTATGTGATTACTGTGTTCTTTAAAATGATTATCTATATAGTTGTTCTCTTTTTGTCCTTCTTGCCTGCCTTTCTTTTTCATTCATTTATTAACAAATATTTATTGAATGTCCATTATATCAAGCACTATGTTAAATGTTGGCTATATAGTTGTAAAGGAAAAAGATGTAGGCCTTGCCCATATGGGGTTTATACTCTATTGGGAGAGAAAGGTATTAAATAAATATTCACATAAATATATGTCTGATTACATATTGTACTCTGTACTATGAAGGAAAAGGCCAGGAGACTGTGAGAGATGTAGTGGAGATACAATTCAGATCTCTGAGTTATTAAAGACTCCTTGTGAAATTATTTAAATTGAATTCTGAAAGATAAGCAGGAGTTAGCTGAATGAAGGTTGAGAGGAAGAGCATTCTAGGTAGTTAGAACTGCCTGTGTAAAGGCTCTCAGGTGTGAACTGCTTTGGTGCTCTTAAGGAAGGGCAAGCAGGTTAGAGCCTGGTGAGTAAGAGAGATGTTATATATTTCACATTTTATGAGGAGAAAGAGCAAAAATGCCTCAAGAGTTTTGAGTCATATCAAAGACTTTTTAGTTGGGGCGCCTGGGTGGCTTAGTTGGTTAGGCATCCGACTTTCGCTTAGGTCATGATCTCGCTGTTCGTGGGTTCGAGTCCCGCTTCGGGCTCTGTGCTGACTGCCAGCTCAGAGCCTGGAGCCTGTTTCAGTCTGTGACTCCCTCTCTCTCTGACCCTCCCCTGCTCACGCTGTCTCTCTCTCTCTCTCCTAGAAATAAATATATTAAAAAAAAACAAAAAAAACAACAAAAAAACAAAGACTTTTTAGTTTATGGAAGAAATGGTAACCATTGAGAACTTTAAAGTGGAATGCTGTCATGATATTTGCAATGAAAATATATTGTTTTGTTTGATGAACTGAGAATGGCTCAAAGGGCTGCATAAGTGACTATGCAATGATGAGTATGGAGCAACTGTAGTGGTTCAGGCAAGATATCGTGATGACTAGTAGTATCTTGGTAATGATAACAAAAGAATTTGAGAGATATTTTGAGGATGTATTTTGAGATATATTTTGATTTCACTAAGACTTGATGATACATTAGACACAGGTGATGATATAGGCATCAAGGCTGAGTCAGATTTATTATTTGAAGAGCCAGTACCGTTAACTGCATTGGAGAATAAAGGAGAATAAGCAGATTTGGAATGCTACAAAGAGTATTTTCAGTGCCTGTAGGTGGATCATTATAAATCTTATTCAGTGGGAAGAATTGCTTCTTTCTTGGAACTCACAATAAAAACAGACCCTCCTGACATTTCATAAATAACACAGATAAATGGTACACTAGCTGCAGATGTTCAGGATGAGTCTGTTGAAGTACATCACGTACTATATCATGTACTAAAGTAATTACACTTAGTTATGTTTGTTTTAATGTCTCTTTTGTTGTTGTTGTTGGGTTGAGCTCCTTGATGACTATATCTATTTCTTACTCATATTTTGAGATCTTAATGCACAGTGTGAATTTTGGTAAGAAACACTGACAAACTGAATGAATGAATGTTGAATGGAAAGGATACATAGCAAAGTGTTAAAACTAGCACATTGAGCTGGAAAAAGAAAAGGAGAGAGAAATTATGGGCAATAATGACTCAAAGATGCAGGGAAGACATGGGATTAAAATCAGAGACTGAAAGAATGATGGACAAAAGAAGGGATAACTTTTCTTTTTGGAGATAGAAAGTAGGAGTGAAGACTGCTTCAGATGCAAAGAGGCAAGGATATGGATGTCACTGGAGCTGAGTAATTCTGTAAAGGAAGGCTGATAGGTTGAATATTAAAGTTGTTCAAGAGTACAATAGGACTTTTAGATAGAGAGGATAATTGAAAGAGCACAGCCACCAATGAATGGAAGGGTTAGTAGGCTTACTAAGGCTCATAGAATGAAAGGGCCTTTATGATAGATACTATCTGGCTTTCACATCCATGTTTCACTGATTTCAGCTTCCTAAATATTTCATATTCTCTTCTGCTTCAGGCACTTGTACATGCTATTCCCTCCGCCTGGAATTTCCTTCTTCATCTAGGTTTTTTTTTTTTTTTTTTAAAGAGAATTCTTATTTATTATTCAGGATCTACCTCACATCTTATTCATTTCAAAACTTGTCTGATTTCCAAGCATAGTTCTCTTCCCCTTTGTGAGACCCCACATGCCCTGAATTTACCTCTATCACAGCACTTATCAAATTCTATTGCACTGTCTGTGTACACCTGTTTTCTCTGGTAACTCTAAGTTCTTTGACGACATGAACTCTGTCTGCTCTCAGCACCTTATTTCATACAAGGCATCCAGGAGGTGCTCACTGAGTGTATGCTCAATGAATAAATTATAGAAATCTCTCTTGAATAGTTAATATTCACGGGACACTTCCAAACTTAGCCGAGATGAGAATTAATTCTGTGCTTGAGCATCTCCTTAAACTGTCACTTTGGTGCAAGACCCTTGTGATATGACCCTATCATTTGGGTACAATCCTTATGAAAAAAGTGATTTTTATATTTCAAGAGAAAGAGGGGCTAATAAAGAAAAAGAAATTTTCGTGTAAAAGAGCCAAGAACTGCAAATAGATTGATCTTGTTAAATTATTTCAAAAAGGAAAACACACACACACAAATATACCATCAGACTTTTCCTACATGCAGAGTAATTGGTACATGGGAGGATACCAGAAAAGAATATTCATCTTCAGAATTTCATGTGCTCTTAAGATTGTCTGTGACTTTGAAGGATAAAGTGGTATGATTTTGAACTATTCTATGCTTCATATAAATAGCCTTGTTGCATAGAAATCCTGTAATAGGATTTTACTAGTGTCTCCAAAGGTTGATAAATGTGTTAAAAAATCATTTGTGGCTGTATGGAAATTGGTAGTGCCTAACTGTGGGAGGCAGCACGAATAGTGGAGAGGTCTCCCAGCTCAGCCTCTAACTAGATTTGTAATCTTGGGCAGAACTCTGAGCCTAAGTTTCACCATCTATATGTAATAAAGGGTTAGGAATAGCTGTTCTCTAAGAGAATCCATCCAATAGAAACATTCAGTGACTATTCATTGTCTGTTGGATGTGTGTGTGTGTGTGTGTGTGTTTCTGTAAGGGAAAACAGTGGTCTCTGTAAGGCTCAAAGGGTTAAGTTTTTGTAAAAATAGAAGAGTCATAACTTATTAATTCAAAACCCAGGTATTTAAAGTCCCAATAATGTGAACATGAGGCAGTCCTCAGAAGAATATCTATTTATATGAATTCCTAAACATGAAGAGGAATAAAACTGAATAGAGGGCTCTAGGGTTAGACAGATGTGGTTTGAATCTTGGTTCTGCTACTTTTTGTGCCATTTTGGGAAAATTATTTAACCTCTTTAAATTAATTCTTCATCTGTAAATAATAGTTTCTGCCTCTGTAGGGACTCAAAAGGCTTAAATGTGACATAATATTTAAAAATATTAGCACACACGTAAAATATTTAGCACGATGTTTAGCCTATTGTAAGCCCTAAATAATAATAATAATAATAATAATAATAATATATACTTGACTTTGGTATTGTATATGTAAAAATGGTTTTAACTGGTCTGTTTTGTCAAAAGTTGGGCCAGGAGGGAGTCTCTGGAGGCATATGAAGAAAGAGCCACTAGGGAGTCATTATTGATCTTCTTGGAGACTAAGAGTAATTCAAGTTTTGCATTATTTTAGATGAGGAAATAATGTCTGAGATTGGTTTTGACATACCCAAATTTATACGCATAAACTCCCAGCCAAAATTCAATAGAAAAGAATACCATAGTAGGATGTTGTATGAGGCCACTAATGTTATGTTTAATGACACCATAATATCTATAAGAAGCTTTCTGTATGGCTGAATTATACATCTGAGCAACACTGAGAGTGAACCTTGGACCTGGGCTGATTTCTATACATGCTCAGTGTGGGAATCTTTAGCTCAGGAACAGCATCTGCCAAGAAGTTTCTGGACTGTGTTATTTTTAGAAGTGGGATCCTGAAAGACCCCACCGATTTGATACTTTATGACTATAGCTACATGAGAAAAATGTTTTTGACCTATATGAGCATCAGAATTGCTTGGGAAAAATTTTAAAATATCCAGTTAACTTGGTCTTGTTACCAGAGTTTCTAATGTTTAGATCTGGAGAGGGAGGTATCTTTACATTTATCTCATATTTTTAAAAAATTCCAAATAATAATTTCACACACACATACACACACACACACGCACATGCATAAGCACAGATAGATAGATAGATAATAAAATTTAAATAATAGAAATACTATACTGCTAAAGAAGTCTTTTATAATGCAAATTTGCACTTATAATGCATTCCATTGTTTATATTAGATCTATGAGGGTATGAGTATCCTAAATTTCTACTTATGAAAAATCTCCTCTGGTGATACTGATGCCTGTCAGGATTGAGAACTCCTGACATAGGGAATTAGTCTTAGGATTCAGTGCTTATTTGTAAATTCATTGATTATTATAGATTATTTATAATCACTGTATTGTTGGTATTTAAAATTTATTTTCCCCAGTTGGACAAGGGATTCAAACAAAACACAGAGAATGTATTCTCATGTCTTAAGGGATGCTTATATGGTGTGAAATTCCCCCAACTCGGAGAATAAAATGTCCTTTATGTTTGACAATTGTCAGTGAGTGATTGGCCAAGGGTGGTGATGTGGCATAAAGAAAAGAGCGTTAAGCTTGGAGTCAGGAGGCCACGAGCCCTGGGATCTTGTTCCAACCTTGTTGCTTAACAAGCCTAGTGACCTTTGCAAGTTATTTTTCCTCCTGTAAATTGAAGGGGATTCAAACTACATTATTTCTAAATGCAGTGTGTCTCAATTCCATGGTTTATTTAATAATACATTTGGTAGTTACAATTGAAAGCTAAATTCTCAATTTTGCATTTCAGAATCAAGCTCTTTAATACTTGAGAGCAAAAGCAGGTGATCAGATTGATCTAGGGTATGTTAAGGCAGCAGGTCAAGACAATAAGCACGTTAATTGTGTAATTCTCAGGATTGACCATGCTTATGAGTATCCAGGATAAGTTAGATCAGCTGTGAATCTATGCATTGTTAATTTTTGGGGGGGAATCAGAGGGTAATAGAGATAAGGGTAAAGTTGAAAAATAGGTATGATAAGGAAATATGGTGGTAAGAGATGTGCAGTGGAGGACAGGTTTTGGTGAGAAAATGGAATAATGGAATCTGATTTCAGAGGTAGAAAAATTCTTTGTGCTGACCAGGAACATCTGGTGTTGGCTGTGGGTTTGAGTTCTGTTGTGGAGGTGAGGCGAAGGTCACTAGTACTGAGGAAGTCAAGGAATTGTGTGATTGCAGCCTAGATAGATTATCTATACCCATATTGGGACCTATCAGAGGGGTGGTAGTGTTAAGAATGGAAAACTACTCAGATGTCAGAATTCTCAGTAAAAGATGAGACCAGGATCAGAGGGTGGTGGATAGCTAGCACAACAGTGTTTATGAGGGAAATAAATAGATAATTTGAGGGACTTTTGCATAAGAGTGGAACAGGAAATTTCTGGACATAACAGTTTATTTAAGAGTGATGCTTATATTATTTTCTCCTTTGGTGGAAGTGTGGGAGAAATAGCAGTTCCTGTTTGAGAGTCCACATTACACTGTGATGCTGTTCTACCTATAGATTTCCCTGTCACTTAGGGGATCTCCCATGGCAGAAAGAAATGGCACCTGAAACATTCAAACACCTTGGTGGCCCTACTTTTAAGGCTTTTTCTTCCCATCTAATTTCCCCAACATTTGATTTTCTTTGGGGCTTAAATATCCTCCCCAATCCTCAAACTTCTTTTGAAGCATAGTAGATATATGGTTCCTCAACCCTAATAGAAGCTGATTCCCTTGAATGGAAAATTCAGCAAATCATTGCAGTAATTCCTATTGATTTCTCCTGCTCTAACAGCTGGATCAATGTGAGGAGTGAATCCAGAATCATTATTTCTGTGCTGTCTACAATCCTGGATGTATTTACAGAGAGGCCAGTGGTAAAGGCTCTGAAGTTTTACTTAGAATAGTTGTGAAATAATCTGTTGCACTTCTGCAAAACTCAGGGAAGAAATCAAGTTATACCTGTTTGTGGCCAAGGCATTGCCAAAGATCAGGAAGTCTGGGATCTTTGATTTTGCTCTGAAATCCAGAAATAGAGACTTTCAGTTTTTGCCTCTTCATGCTATAGAATTGTGGGACAAACTCTTAGAAATCAAGATCTGCTTAATTGAACTGCTTATCTGTGAATATGTAGAATTAATACCTATACTGTTTCTGAAATATAACCATTTATCTTAGATTTAGATAGAAGTTAATATAAACAAACTGTATAGTTTTATAGCAAATAATGTACTATAAAAATTAAAAAAAAGTTTAGACCTTAGTTTAATACCATTATTTTACAACTGAATAAACAGAGTCCAGAGAAGTAAAGAGATTTTCCCTAAGTTACCATCCAGTCAGAGGTGTATTGAGCCTAGGACCCTTGTATGCCACTCTTCTTTGTTTGCTTAATGATGTTCAGCGGGGGAATATGTATGTAAGTGGGAATAGTGTGTAGTTTGAAGACCAAACAGCACTTTGTCCCATGTTGGTATTTGATCTGTTTTGAATTTTAGATAATATTGAGAGAAAAATAAAAAAATTTGAAAGACACTAAGTTTTTCTGGGAAGGCTTCAAACCAATTTTGGTAAGAAAAAGGTGAATCTGAAAGTGGTTGTGGTATATGCAGAGAATGGGGTTGGCGTGGGGTCCAAGACAAGTTGAATGTTGGTAGGTCAACTAGGAGGCCCTAGTTTGGGAGGCAAAACAAATATAGCCCTGTAAGGCCCAGGAAATGTTGGAAGATGAAACCTAGATAAAGCTAAACTGAAGGAATGGATCCACTATGATGAAGGAACTATTTAGGGTTGGGGCTTCCAGACAAAGTGTCTTGGTTTTCTTTGACATGATGATAGTGTCATATTACAGAATTTCCAAATAGTCTTAAAAACTATCAGATGGTGCCTGCTTGCCTGCTTGCTTGCTTTGTTTTCTTCCTCTTCCTTCCTTCCTTTTTTCCTTCCTTCCTTCCTTCCTTTTATTTTTCCTTCAGAGAAAATTGCTGGAGAGTTTGGGGAGATAGTAGAGTGGCTAGAGTTAAATTTTTTAGTGTTTTCAAACAGTATCATTGAGATGCTATTTATTTTGCCCAGAGATCCAGAATGAATGTGTCTATTCAATTTCTTTTCCTCAGGGAAAAGAGTTATTGTCCATAACTCTATACATTTTAACATATTGGAGATATTTATTTATAGTGGGGAAATCATTTTTAAGGCTAATTTGTTTCTTAGTGCCACAATTGGTTGAAAAAGAGAAAAATTCAATTAATCAGAAGAATACACTGATCATATACTGTAGAACAAATGAGCCTATTTTGACTAATTTTTTTTTTCTTGGCGAGTTGTCTGATTTTGGGGCAAGACTGGCTGACTACCTTGGCACAATTCATTCACAGCCATAGGAAAGCCTTTTCAACACAAAGTGAATTACAATAAATTCTTTTTTTAATTTGACAACTATTAAAATTTTTTAAAGGTTTATTTATTTATTTTGAGAGAGAGAGGGAGGAAGGGTCAGAGAGCGAAGTAGAGAGAGAATCCCAAGCAGGCTCCATCCACACTGTCAACATAGAACTATATGGGGCTTGAACTAATGAACTGTGACTTCATGACCTGAGCTGAGGTCAAGAGTCAGATGCTTAACATAAAGAGCCACCCAGGCATGCCAATAAATTCTTACTTTATTTGGAATTGTTAAGGTATAGTATATTCTGATGAACTGAGGGTTTTCACTGAAATTATATACAGCTAAGTTCTTTTGGAAGAAAAATCAGACATTGAAATTCATCCAACACAAATCCAATGTTGAAAATAACATAACTTTTATAGGTTTAAGTACTGAGTCAATAAATTGAGGTTCTTAGAAGCATGCACCAGAAGCTGGCTATGGCTGACTAGGCAGAAAAAGAGGTCGTTGTCAAGGTAGAATAAGTCAGACAGGGAAAGACAAATATTATATGATTTCACTTACATGTGGAATCTATACAACAAAACAAACGAACAAACAACAGGATCAGACCTGTAAATACAGAGAACAAAATGATGGTTGCTAGAGGGGAGGAAGGTAGGGGACGGGCAAAATGGGTGAAAGGGAGTGGGAGATACAGGCCTCTAGTTATAGAATAAATAAGTCACAGGAATAAGAATTTCAGAGGGAATATAGTCAATGGTATTGTGACAGTGTTGCATGGTAGCTACACTTGTGGTGAGCATAGCATAACATATAACTGCTAAATCACTATGTTGTGCACTTGAAACTACTGTAACATTGTGTGTCAACTATACTTAAATAAAAATAATGAAAAAATGTATTAAGAGGCTATTAGGAAGTTCATAGAATCATTGGTCTCACTGGTGAAACAGGGCTGAGGTTAAATTCTCAGGAACCATGTCCAAAACCATACCTTGGTAGCACCACTGGCATTCTTCACAGCTCCAATGATACGTATGCACCAGTAACTTGGTCTTGCAATTGTTCCCAACTCCAAATCTGGGCACCTTTTTTGTCCCTGCAGAAACAGAATATGAATCACTTCTGAATCTTAGTCTCACATGGAGTCCAGAGCACATGTCCTTGTGTTAGCTTCTAAGGAATTTGGAGTAGTAATTTTTCTAGGTTCTACCTTGATATGAGATATAACATAGAAACATAGCAAAGTGTTTAAAATGTTCTAGGTCTCTCACAAAGAAATGGAAAAACATTCCATGCTCATGGATAGGAAGAATAAATATAGTTAAGATGTCATTACTACCTAAAGCACTCTACACATTCAATGCAATTCCAATCAAAATTGCATCAGCATACTTCTCAAAACTGGAACAAACTATCCAAAAATTTGTATGGAACCACAAAAGACCCCGACTAGCCAAAGTAATACCGAAAAATAAAACCAAAACGGGAGGTATCACCATCCCAGACTTTAGCCTCTACTACAAAGCTGTCATCATCAAGGCAGTATGGTATTGGCACAAAAACAGACACATAGACCAATGGAACAGAATTGAGAACTCAGAAGTGGACCCAAAAGTATACAGCCAACTGATCTTTGACAAAGCAGGAAAGAATATCCAATGGAAAAAAGACAGCCTTTTTAACAGATGGTGTTGGGAGAA
>NW_024081272.1:0-46144 GCF_003009895.1 Hyaena hyaena | reverse complement strand
TGTTTGCATGTATAGGAGGATTAGGAGGAACTTGACGGAGGACCAAGGGGGAGAAGAAGGGTGGAAATGGTGGGGGAAAGGGAGAGAGGCAAACCATGAGAGACTCTTGAATGCTGACAAAAACTGAGGACTGATGGATGTGGGGGGGAGGGGGGGATGGGCTTGGAGGAGGACACTTGTGGGGATGAGCACTGAGTGTTATGTGGAAACTAATTTGACAATAAACTGTAAAAAAATGTTCTAGGTCTCTAGAAGGCATTATAAATACCTACTACCCTTTGTATCTTTGGGAAGATAATGTAATTTCATTAGGCCTCAGTTTTTCCATCTGTAGAATGGAGTTAGTTATTCTTCCTCATTTCCATTAAAAAATCTGGTATATAAGCAAATAGTGTCCAAATATATATCCAGGTACTTTTTGTACTTCTGGGAATTCATGATTAGCCATGACAGGTTTGATTTTCTTTATTTTTTAAATTATTTTTTAATTTTTATTTTTGAAAGAGAGAGAGAGAGAGAGAGAGAGAGAGAGAGTGGGGGAGGGGCAGAGAGAGGGAGACAGAATCTGAGGCAGGCTCCAGGCTCTGAGTTGTCAGCACAGAGCCAAATATGGGGCTCGAACTCTCTGCAAGAATATGACCCGAGCAGAAGTCGGATGCCAACCGACTGAGCCACCCAGGTGCCCCAGGTTTGATTTTCATATTGTCTCCCAAGCTTTCTGGAAGGTAGTAATGACATTGTTGTGGAAATTTACAAACTTATTTGGTGCCCTATTTATGACTACATTCCCACTGTAAAGGACTTCCCTACCAGAACAAAGAATTGATAGGCCATGGCAAAATAGGTTGTCTTCCCCAACTGAAGGTTCAGTAGATATGTGTCCTACTTCCTGAGTATTAGAAATGAAAGTTATGGCTCAGCACATTACAGAGCTATTTGCAGTAGCTTCTCCCATAGTGACTTAAGATAATTTTGGTCCTCAATGTGGAGAAATGTAATCAGCAAGGCTTTGACTGTTTCTTAACTTGATTGAGCATTTACTAATTTGCTAGAAATTGTACTAAGTGCTTCCCATACATTATCTTATTAAATTCTTACTATAATTTTGTGATGCATACGCCTTATCATCCCCATCCTATAGATCAGGAAACTGAGTCTCAGAGAAAGAGGTTATTATTCCAAAGCCACAAGAATATAAGTGACAGAGCCAGGGCTCGACTTGAAGTCTACCTGAAACTATAATTAAGTGCTCTTAACTATTGTTTATGGTGTACTCTGAAGCCCTTAGAACTCCGTTCACAAAAAGAGCATCAATGAAGCCCTCCAAATCATGTTTGGTTTCAGTGAAATCATAACCCCAGTCTATCTAGCATCTGTAATTTTATTCTAAGGGTCACCTTTACTTCTCGTTTGACCTTTCCCTGTGAACTTGATTCAGACTTATATGTGTTCTCCTTTCTCCAAACTTTTCTGTTTTTGTTTTTTATTTTTAGCTTGTTTTCCTAACCCAGTTTAGTTCGTATCTTAAAGATATTTTTTCTCACACTTTATTAATTTCTGACCAAGTGAATGCAGAACCTTCTTCAGTAATGAGAAATGCTGTCTATTTCATCAGTTTCAATGACACCATCCTACCTCTTCCTTCATCTTATTTCTGCATTCCCTAAAGCACATTTTATACCCTTTGATTCTAATTTTTTCTATTCTCTCACCTTTGGAGAGGAAATACTATCCATTCCAAAGGCTTCAATGATCCCTAATGCTAAAGACTTCCAAATCAAGAATTTTGGCTCCAACATCTTTCTCAACTTCTATTTCTATGTCTCTAGTTGCTGGTAGATACCTGTCTTCATGGTCACTCACAGCATGACTAAAATAAAGCTCTTCATATTTTCTTTCTTTTCTGCCTCCTTCTTCCCTTTAAATTTATTACCAGCTACTTTTATCCAATATTAGAACCACTACTGTACCTTTTGGTATCTTAGGAACAGATATTTTGAATTTGGGTAGTTCAGTATTTTTCATAGAAGGATCATAAACTCTTGTCTATTAATATCTAATTCCATACCCTTCTCTGAAATTCAGTAAACTAGAGGTTCACAATCAAAAGTGAAGTTTATCTCAAAACAAATGAACATTGTGGATGAAAAAAGAGAGGAAAACCAAGAAACAGACTCTTACCTATAAAGAATAAACTGATGCTGGGTTACCAGAGGGGAGGTGAATGGGAGGGTATGATTTAAATAGGTGTTGGGGATTAAGGAGTACACTGTTGTTATGAGCACCAGGTATTGTATGGAAGTGTTGCATCACTAAATTCTACACCTGAAACTAATATTACACTGCATGTTAACCAACTGGAGTTTAAACAAAAACTTGGAAGAATAAAAGAAAAATGGAGTTTGTCTTGAACACTGAGAAGTATGTAAAATCAGAAGAGTAAAGCCAATCAAACACATTACAGTGGAAAATAAACAGATAACTGGAAAGCTAGAACATTGTTATTTTTTAAAATGTGCTGCTGATATGAGCTCCCTGAACTGACCTCTGGCCAGTGGATTTAGTTCACCCTTATTATCTCATGTGATTAAAGAAGCAACCTCTTCGGTTTCCCTGATTCTAATTCTCTCATTCTAACACATCTTTCTTTTCTTTTTTTTTTAAGTTTGTTTATTTTGAAAGACACAGAGCAAGTGAGCAGGGGAGGAGCAGAGAGAGAGGGAGACAGAGAGTCCCAAGCAGGTTCTGTAATGTTAGTGCAGAGCCCGGTGCAGGCCTCAAATACACAAACTGTGAGATCATGGCCTGAGCTGAAATCAAATTAGAAGCTTAACCAACTGAGCCACCCAGGCACCCCTCCAACACATCTTTCATCCCAACAGTAAATAGGATATATTTTGGGGGGGGGGGATAGCACTGGGAGTTATATCAACTTGCAAGTTATAAAAGCTACTGGATTGATAGTTAAGTTTTAAATGGATTTGTCATCCACCTTGGCAGATTCAAAAGCATATTTTATGACTTGCTTTAAAATAAAGTTCAATTTAAGTCCTCCATTATATGCTAAGAGACTTGTCTTTTTGAATTATTTAGGTCTTGCTAACAACCTCATGACATATTATCCCTTAGCTGTGATGGATTGAGATAGGATAGATCTGCTTTTAGTGCCAAAGAATCCTCAAGACACTACTTCAAATCTAGTTCATAAATTATTGTCTCCTCTTTGAGTCCATCATATTATTAATTACAATCAGGAATAATTTAAGTGTCTACTCTGAAATCATGAGCTGTTTCTTTAGTGTTGAGAAATTATGACAAGTTATCAAATAATGACATCATATGGGGATATAATACCCAAGGTAATATAAGTATTTGGGGACACATTTGCGATGCTTAGACCAGGCCAAATCTCTTAAGGTGTCAGCAAAGTGTGGAAAAAGAGGTGTTCTGTCATCATTATAAGTAAAAACTACCATGGGATGCCAAAAACTTATGTGTAACATAAATGTCTTCTGATCTTCTCATGTGATGACAAAATAGGCTCAGATTTATATTTATATTGTATATCTGTAATATATATTATATAATGTATAATATAACTAATCATTATAATTATTTATAATTAATATAAACCTGCATTTATATTAGTTCCTAAATCAAAATGACTTTTGAAACTGCTGACATTAACTTAGCCCCATGAAATATTCCTCCAGATATATTTATGAATCCTAACAGTGTGTCCCACATGTGTCCCCCAAAATAATTTTCAATGTATAAGTGTTATGGATGTTTCTTTGCAGATTTCAATAATTTCTTGGTCAATCAGAGTCTGGTATATGTTGAAATGATCTTGCAAGTTTCCTGAGTGGCTTCCTTCTCTAGAAAGATGCAATCCTACAAAGGCCATGGGCCAAGGAAGTTCTCATGGGGAACAATATAGCCACTGCATTGAAAGAAGATATAGGACCAAAAGGATTAAGATTCCCTCTTCTCTCATGTCCTAGGCTTTCCTATTATTCACCACGTGGATAGATGGTTTACTGGGAAAATGTGTAGACTGGAACCAAGGGATGGTGGTTTCTATATAAGCTCCCTGAGTAGGCAATAGGAAGCCCAGCAGGGTAGGAAAGTGTGTGTCTGCTAATGCAGGGAGAGATGGCTTGATTTTGCTGACTTACACCATTCCATAGCTCCCCTCCTCACATGTACACACACACACACACACACACACACACACACACACACCACATTTAGGGAGTAATTCTGATTTTTTTTTTGGTGTGGATGAATATGTGTAATTTTATTGACAAATGTCAAGATATGCACTTTTTTCCCTTTGCATAGGTGTGAGACTATATTTTTTGGTTGGGAAGCTGGCTCTGGTTTATAATGTATCTAACTATGATTTGGAGGTCTAGATGAGAAATGTCTAAAACATATTTTTTTCTCCCAGAAAAGCTTATCAAGACTAGCTCCACAGAATTAAATTGAGAAAGAAGGGTAATACATTCATTTCAGCAGAAAATTGACTCAGCTGAAAAAGCATGATATATTGACATCTTGGGTCATAAATATGATGGATATTGGGAAGAGAGATTTAATTCTTCCCAAATTTAGAAAAAAAGTCATTGTGGATATTGGTTTGGTGCATATTATTCATTTCCCCTATCATGCCTCAAGCATAATTGATTTTGGGGAAAAGATGAAGTAACCATGGATATACAACTATTTACTTTCTGAAAATAAAGTCACCAAACTTTATTGCCATTCAGAGACAAAGATTGTTCAGACATCCTAGCAGTGAACCAATAGAAAATAAGTGATTTCTCATGGAAAATGCATTCTGAGAGGGTGTTTGGCATGCTTTCCTTAAACACTATAGATTGGGTGTACCTCAATTATTCTGGGCGATTTCACTAGCAATGGCTATAGCACCCAACTGACTACAGCAGTTGAAGGACAGAGCAATCAAAGATTTAGTTTAACATTAGTAGACTTGGAAAGTTCAAAGTCAGCATCATGTTCCAGCTTAAACATGGCAGTTCCCACTGTATTGAAGGAACATAATTCAATGAAAATCTGTTGAGTTCCTAGTGTATGCTACACACTATACCAGGCACTGGAGAAATGAAAATGAAAGAGGCATCGTTCTTCCCCTTGAGAAATGTCAGGTCTGATAGAGGAGACAAATACACAAAGTAATGATAACTATAACAGTGTTAACTATTATGATAGCTAATTCCTATATAATGCATACCGCATGCCCAGTGCCATTTAAAGAACTTTATATATTAAACAGTTAAATCAATAAACTAAAATTCAGTGAGATAAGAGAGAAATATAATAATAGGGAAACATATAAAGTACTGTGGAAGCAGAAATGAAGGATCAATTAATTTTATGAGGATGAAAAGATGAAAGAAAGCTATAGAGAGGAGATAATATTTGAGCTCAGCCTTGATGAGTGAATGGGAGTTTACCTAGTTGATAGGAGGTGGAATGAAGGTGAGGGTTTTCTAAACAGAATAAAGAGCTTAAACAAAGTCATGAAAGTATGGTGGGTTCAGGACACAGTGGAAATGCCCTCCGATGTTTTAAATGACTGTTATGAAAGCTTAGAGTGAAGTACTGTGAGTGGCTTATGACAGTGGGACTAGGAATGAGTTGGGACAATAAGGGAGGGAGAATGTATTTCATCCCACAACTCAGTAATATAATAAATTGGATAAATTCTGGGATTCGCAACAACATAGAAAGTTAGTTCTCCTTCTCCAACATTAGCCACAGAATAATAGGTTTTTGTCAGAGAAGGACTCCCATTTTAATGCTTCTTTTCTCCTTCCCTCTATCAGGGGGTGATATTTACTCTTTATTTGCAAGAATCAGGTTCTCTTGAAAATCTATTTCCAGAGTTTTACATGCCTGCTTTCTGCAGGTGGATATAGTTGGAAAGACCAAGGTCTTAGAATAGTCTCTCATTTGCATTATATTTGCCTATCTGTATTAGACCACAGAATCCTAATATACGAATTCCATAATTCTTTCTGACAATAATAGAACAGTGGGCAGGATATCAGATGGTAGCATTTTTCTCTGTGGAATTAGCTTCAGCGAACATGTGTCATATCCTCAGTTTCTCTTAACTGACCTGGGGATGGTGATGTTAACTTATTTATAGTTCCATACATTACTATCTCTTGGAAATAATGAGTTATTCAAATTTTCAGACATGTAAAAAGCACTTTGAGTAATATATCTTTAAAGAAAAATGTTTTTGGTAATTTAGGTGATGTTTTTAAAATCCTATGTTCCAATTCGGATGAAGAGAATCAAGAAGATATGAATAATTGGGAAAACAGCATATTCATTGTTGGATGTCTTAACATTGTAAATTTGTCATTTCCCCACAAATAAGGGTATAAACTAGATTCAGGTATATCTTAAGATTTTAGCAGAAATTTGGAGAACACAGAACACAGAGCATTTATTCTGAAACTTGTGTATTAGTGATCTTATATATAGACAATCCTGAAGATTCCACCAAAAAACTGTTAGATCTAATAAATTCAGTAAAGTTTCACAGCACAAAGTAAACAAGCAAAAATCAGTTGCAGTTCTATACACTAACAATGAACTATCTGAAAGAGAAATAAAGAAAATAAATTCCGTTAATAAAAACATCTGAACAATAAAATTCAGCTAGGGAGATGAAAGATATATACACCAACAACTATAAGATATTGTTGAAATAAATTTGGTTTATGTAGAAATTAAGGAACAAAACAAGCAAACAAAGAAAAAAGATAAACGAAAAAACCCAGTTTCTTAAATACAGAGAACAATGTTGAACAACAATTGTGAGAATAGACATCCCTGTCATGCTCCTGATTTTAAGGGGAAAGCTCTTAGTTTTTCTCCATTGAGGCTGATATTAACTGTGGGTCTTTTGTATATGGCCTTTATAATGTTGAGGTATGTTCCTTCTATCCCTACTTTCTTGAGGGTTGTTATCAAGAAATGATGCTGTATTTTGGCTAATGTTTTTCTGCATCGATTGAAAGGATCATGTGGTTCTTATCCTTTCTTTTATTAATGTGATGCAGCACGTTGATTGATTTGTGGATATCGAACCACTTCTGCAGCCCGGGAATAAATCCCACTTGATCATGGCAAATAATTCTTTTGATGTATTTTTGGATTTGATTTGCTACTGTCTTGTTGATAATGTTTGCATCCATGTTTATCAGGGAAATTGGTCTGTCATTCTCTTTTTTAGTGGAGTCTTTGTCAGGCTTTAGAATCAAGGTAATCCTGCCCTTATAGCACGGGTTGGAAGTTTTCCTTCCAATTATATTTTTTCAAACAGCTTCAAAAGAAAGTGTACTAACTCTTCTTTGAATGTTTGGTAGAATTTCCTTGGAAAGTCATTTGACCCTTGATTCTTGTTTGTTGGGAAATTTTGATTACTGATTCAATTTATTTCCTGGTTGTGGGTCTGTTTTAATTTTCTATTTATTCCTTTTTCAGTTTTGCTAGTTTATATGTTTCTAGGAATTTATCCATTGATTCCAGATTACCCAATTTGTTTCCATATAATTTCTCATAATATTCTCTTATTGTTTTGATCAATTTGGCTACAGGTTTATCAATTTGTTAATTTTTTCAAAGAACCAGCTCCTAGTTTCTTTAATCTGGTGTGTGTGTGTGTGTGTGTGTGTGTGTTTTATTTTTGTTTTTTGTTTTTTTTTGTTTCAATAGCATTTATTTCTGCCCTAATCTTTTTATTTCTCTTCTTCTGCTGGTTCTTGGCTTTATTTGATGTTCTTTTTCCAGCTCGTTTAGGTATAAGGTTAGGTTGTGTATTTGAGACACATTTCTTCCTTCTTTAGGAAGGCTTTGGTTGCTATATACTTCCCCCTTACAACCACTTTTGCTGCATCCCAAAGTTTTTAGACTCTCATGTTTCATTTTCATCGGCTTCCATGTATTTTTAAATTTCTTCTTTAATTTCTTGGTTAACTCATTTATTCTTTAGTAGGATGCTCTTTAACCTCTAAGTATTTGTGTTCTTTTCAAATTTTTTCTTGTGGTTGATTTTGAATTTCATAGTGTTGTGATATGGGAATACACGTGGTATGATCTAGATCTTTTTGTACTTGTTGAGGGCTGAGTTGTGATCCAGTGTGTGATCTGTTCTGGAGAATGTTCCATGTGCGTTCAAGAAGAATATGTATTCTGCTGCTTTAGGATGAAATGTTTTGAATATGTCTGTTAGGTTCATCTGGTCCAGTGTGTCATTCAAAGCCATTGTGTCCTTGTTAATTTTTTGCTTCGATGGTCAGTCCATTGTTTAGTGCGGTGTTGAAGTCTCCTATTCTAACTGTGTTACGAGTTTAAGTTTCTTTATGTTTGTGATTAATTGATTAATCCATTTGGGAACTATCCAGTTGGGGTCATAAATATTTACAATTGTTAGGTCTTCGTGGATAGACCCTTTAATTATGATATAAAGCCCTTCATCTCCTGTTGCACTCTCACCACTTGTTCAACAGAGTACGAGAAGTTTTAACTTCAGTAATCAGACAACAAGAAGAAATAAAAGGCATACAAATTGGCAAGGAAGAAGTCAAACGTTCTCTCTTTGCAGACAACATGGTACTCTACATGGAAAACCCAAAATATTCCACCAACAAACTGCTGGAACTGATAAGTGAATTCAGCAAAGTGACAGGATATAAAATCAATGTACAGAAATCTATTGCATTTATATACACCAATAATGAAACAAGAGAAAGAGAGATCAAGGAATCGATCCCACTTACAGTTACACCAAAAGCCATAAGATTTCAAGGAATAAACTTAACCAACAAGGTAAAAGATCTGTACACTGAAAACTATAGAAAGCTCATGTAAGAAATTGAAAAAACACAAAGAGATGGAAAAACATTCCATGTTCATGGATTAGAAGAACAAATATTGTTAAAATGTTGATGCTACCCAAAATGATCTACACATTTAATGCAATCCCTATCAAAATAACACCAGCATTCTTCACAGAGCTAGGAGAAGTAATTCTAAAATTTGTATGGAACAAAAAAAGACCAGAATAGCCAAAGTAATGTTGAAAAAGAAAACCAAACCTGAAAGCATCACAATTCTGGATATTAAGCAGTATTACAAAGCTATAATCACCAAGACAGTATGGTACTGAGACAAAAACAGACATATAGGTCAATGGAACATACAGAACCCAGAAATGGACCCACAAATGTAAGGCCAACTCACTTCTTTTTTTTATTATATAATTTATTGTAAAGTTGGTTTCCATGTAACACCCAGTGCTCATCCCCACAAGTGCCCTCCTCCATGCCCATCAGCCCCCTTCCCCTCCCCCCACCCCCATCAGCCCTCAGTTTGTTTTCAACCTTCAAGAGTGTCTCATGGTTGGCCTCCCTCCCTCTCCCCAACTATTTTTTCCCTTCTCCTCCCCCATGGTCCTCCTCTAAGTTCCTCCTAATCTACCTATACGTGCAAACATATGGTATCTGTCCATCTCTGCCTGACTTATTTCACTCAGCATAACACCCTCAAGGTCCATCCATGTTGCTACCCATGGCCAGATTTCATTCTTTCTCATTGCCATGTAGTATTCCATTGTATAGATGAACCACATCTTCTTGATCCATTCATCAGTTGATGGACACTTAGGCTCTTTCCATGTGTTGGCTATTGTTGAGAGTGCTGCTATGAACATTGGGGGACATGTGCCCCTATGCATCAGCACTCCTGTATCCCTTGGGTAAATTCCTAGCAGTGCTATTGCTGGGTCATAGGGGAGTTCTTTTGTGAATTTTTTTTTAAATATTTTTTATTTATTTCTAGGAGAGAGAGAGACAGCATGAGCAGGGGAGGGTCAGAGAGAGAGGGAGACACAGACTCTGAAATTGGCTCCAGGCTCTGAGCTGGCAGTCAGCACAGAGCCCGATGCGGGGCTCGAACCCACGAACCGCGAGATGATGACCTAAGCGAAAGTCGGACGCTTAACCGACTAAGCCACCCAGGCGCCCCATCTTTTGTGAATTTTTTGAGGAACCTCCACACTGTTTTCCAGGGGGGCCACACCAGTTTACAATTCCACCACAGTGTAGGAGGGTGCCCGTTTCTCCACATCCTCGCCAGCATCTATAGTCTCCTGATTTGTTCATTTTAGCCACTGTGATTGGCATGAGGTGGTATCTCAGTGTGGTTTTGATTTGTATTTCCCTGATGAGGAGGGATGCCGAGTATCGTTTCATGTGTCTGCTGGCCATCTGGATGTCCTGTTTGGAAAAGTGTCTGTTCATGTCTTCTGCCCATTTCTTCACTGGATTGGTCGTTTTTTGGATGTGGAGTTTGGTTAGTTCCTTATAGATTTTGGATACTAGCTCTTTATCTGATATGTCATTTGCGACTATCTTTTCCCATTCTTTCGGTTGCCTATTAGTTTTATTGATTGTTTCCTTTGCCATGCAGAAACTTTTTATCTTGATGAGGTCCCAATAATTTATTTTTGCTCTTGATTCCCTTGTCTTTGGGGATGTGTCAAGTAAGAAATTGCTGAGGTTGAGGTCAAGGAGGTTGTTTCCTGCTTTCTCCTCTAAGGTTTTTATGGTTTCCTGTCTCACATGCAGGTCCTTTATCCATTTTGAGTTTATTTTTGTGTATGGTGTGAGAAAATGATCTAGTTTCATTCTTCTGCATGCTGCTGTCCACTTCTCCCAGCACCATTAGTTAAAGAGGGTGAGTTGTAACAGCCTTTTTAACAACTCATTTACTTCCTAATGGGAGAAAATGTTTGTAAATGATATATTGGATAAAGTATTAGTATCCAAATCTATAAAGAGCTTATCAAACTCAACACCCAAAACACAAATAATCCAGTGAAGCCATGGGCAAAAGACATGAGCAGATGCTTTTCCAAAGAAGACATCCAGATGGCTAACCAACACGTGAAAAGAAAGATGCTCAGCATCACTCATCATTAGGGAGACACAAATCAAAACCACAATGGATTTTGCATTTGTCAAAATGGGTAAAATAAACAACTTAGGAAACAATAGGTGTTGGCGAGGATGCAGTGGCGGTGGGAATTTAAACTGGTGAAGACACTCTGGAGAACAGTGTGGAATTTCCTCAAATAATTAACAATCAGCTACCTTACAACCCAGAAATTGTACAACTAGGTATTTATCCAAAGGATACAAAAATGCTGATTTGCAAGGATACATACACCCCAATGTTTATAGCCGTGCCGTCAACAATAGCCAAATTGTGGAAAGAGCCCAAATTTCCATTAATTGATGAATGGATAAAGAAGATGTGTATATACACACACACACACACACACACACACATACACACACACACACACACACACACTGGAATATTACTTGGCGATAGAAAATAATGAAAGCTTGCCATTTGTAACAACATGGACATAACTAAAATGTATTATGTTAAGCAAAATAAGTCAGAGAAAGACAAATATATGATTTTACTCATATGTGGAATTTAAGAAACAAAACATATGAACATAGGTGAAGGGAAGGAAAAATAAGATAAAAATAGAGAGAGAGAGACAAACCATAAGAACCCTAAATACAGAGAACAAACTGAGGGTAGGTACAACAAAGGTTGCTGGAGGGTAGGTAGGTTGGGGGATGGGCTAAATGGGTGATGGGCATTAAGGAAGAGGGCACTTGCTGAGATGAGCACTGAGTGTTATATGTGAGTGGTGAATCACTAAATTCTACTCCTGAAACCACTATTCCACATATGTTAACTAATTTGGGCTTAAATAAAATTAAAACATAAAATAAATATAGAGAACAAGCTGGTGGTTGGCAAAGGGGAGATGGGTAGGGGGATGGGTGAAATAGGTGAAGGAGATTAAGAACACACTTATTATGATGAACACTGAGAAATGTATAGAACTGTTGAAACATTATATTATACTCCTGAAACTAATACAACCCTGTATGCTAATTATATGGTAAGTAATAACATGGTATAATGACAAATAGTGACTATACTTATCCTGGTATGCACTGAGTAATGTATAGAATTGTCAAATTACTATCTTGTATACCTGAGATTAGAGTAACAATGTTTGTCAACTATACATCAATAATAAATAAAAGTAATCTGTTTGTAGTGTTGTTTTTGTCAGTGGGAACCGAGGCTACTTGAGATCTTCATTAATGGGGAACTGGGTAAGTAAAATATGATGGGTGTATACTTTGGAAAACAATACATCTGTCAAAAGCAATAAAATGTATGTGCATATACTAATACGTTCAGATCTTAAGAATAATATAATATTGAATGAAAATAGGATAATATCTCTAAACACATTACCATTTATTTACATTAAAATACATATATCCAGAAAACATTATACAGAAGGCACATATACATCTGAAAGGCATCAAACTTACTAGAGTGTACACCAGTAGTTCTCAATCAGGTATGATTTTGTTTCTCAAAGGACATTAGGCAATCTGATGACATTTTTGGTTGCCACCATTGTGGGGGTGTGTATTAGTTTCTTAAGGTTGCCATAAACCCTAAGATTTATGGTATTTATGGCAAATAAATATGGCATTTTATTTATTTTTGAGAGAGAGATAGAGACAGCATGTGCAGGGGAGGGTCAGAGAGAGAGGGAGACACGGAATCCGAAGATAGGCTCCAGGCTCTGAGCTAGCTGTCAGTATAGAGCCCGACGGGAGGGCTCGAACCCATGAACCGTGAGATCATGACCTGAGCTAAAGTCGGACGCCTAACCAACTGAGCCATCCAGGTGCCCCCGTAGTTAACTTTTTTTGTGTGTGGTGAGAGCACTTAAGATCCACTCTGCTAGCAAATTTCACATATACAGTATTGTTAACTGTAGTCATCATGTCCTATCTTAGATCCTCAGAACTTATTCATATTTTAACTGATAGTTCATATTCTTGAACCAACATTTCTCCATTCCCTCTCCACCCCCATCCCTGGCAACCACAATTCTACTCTCTGGTTCTACAAGCTCACTTTTTTTGATTCGATATATAAGTGAGAGCATATAGTATTTGTCTCTCTGTTTGGCTCATTTCACTTTACATAATGTTCTCCAGGTTCATTTATATTGTTACAAATGGTAGTGTTTCCTTTTTAAAAATTGAAGTGTAGTTGATACATGTCACATTAGTTTCAGGTGTGCAGCATGGTGATTGTCAAATCTATATGTTATGCTATGCTCACCACAAGTGTAGCTACTATTTGTCACTATACAATGTTATCACAATATCATAACCATATTCCCTGTGCTGCACCTTTCATCCATGACTTATTTATTCCATAACTGGAAGCCTGTGTTTCTCAATCTCCTTCATCCATTTTGCCCATTCCCTCACCCTCATCCCTCTGGCAACCATCAGTCTGTCCTTTGTATTTATAGGTCTGTTTCCGCTTTTTTTGTTGTTTTGTTTTTTAGATTGCACATATAAGTGAAATCAGCGATACTGGCTTTTCTCTGTCTGATTTATTCCACTTAGCATAATACCACGAAGTCCACCCATGTTGTCCTAAATGGCAAGATCTTATCCCTTTTTTGTTGCTGAATAATACTCCTCTCTCTCTCTCCCTGTGTGTGTGTGTGTGTGTACCACATTTTCTTTATGCATTCATCTATCAATGAACACTTAGGTTGCTAATATATCTTGACTACTGTAAATGCTGCAATAAAAACAGAGATGCATATATCTTTTCAAATCAGTGATTTCATTTTCTTTGGATAAATACCTAGCAGCAGAATTACTAGGTCATATAGTATTGGAATTTTTAGTTTTTTTGAGGAATTCCCATACTGTTTCTGAGGAAGCTGTACCAATTTACATCTCTACCAACAATAGTGAATGAGAGTTTCCTCTTCTCCACATTGTCACCAACACTTGTCACGTCTTTCTATTTTAACCATACTGGAAGGTTTTTAATTGGATTATTTCTTTTTTTTCATATTGAGTTGTGTAAGTTCCTTATATATTTTGGATACTAACCCTCTACTGGATGTGTCATTTCCAAGTATTTTCTCTTATTCAGTAGGTTTCCTTTTAGTTTTGTTGATTGTTTTCTTTGCTTTTTATTTTGATGTAGTCCCAATAGTTTATTTTTGCTTTCATTTTCTTGCCACTGGAGACTTATCCAGAAAAATGTTGCTATGGCCTCTGTCAGAGACATTACCTACGCTCTCTTCTAGGAGTTTTATGATTTCAGTTCACATTTAGGTCTTTAATCCAATTTGAATTTATTTTTGTGTATGGTGTAAGAAAGTGATCCAGTTTCATTCTTTTGTGTGTAGCTGTCCAGTTTTTTCAACACCGTTTGTTGAGGAGACTGTCTTTTTGCCATTATATATTCTTTCCTCCTTTGTCAAAGATTGTTTGGCCATATAATTAGGGGTTTTTTTCTTGGCTTTCTATTCTGTTCCGTTGAGCTATGTGTCTCTTTTCATGCCAGTACCATATTCTTTTGATTACTACAGCTTTGTAGTATAACTTGAAGCCTGGAATTGTGATACCTACTGTTTTCTTTTACTTTTCAAGATTACTTTGGATATTCAGGGTCTTTTCTTTCAGGAGTTTTGTGGTGTTAAGTCTTACATTTAAGATTTTAATACATTTTGAGTCAATTTTTGTGTATGGTGTAATTTAAGAGTCCAATATCATTACTTGTTTTTTGCATGTGGATATGCAGTTTCCCCAGAACTATTCATTAAAGATACTATCCTTTCTCCATTGGCACACAGTATTCTTGATTCGGAGGGTAAATTTTTATATAATGATAGTAAAATATTCTATCCATTGTTTTCAAGATTTTTCCAACTTTTTTTTTCTTTTTTTTTTTCTTGTCTCTTTGTCATGACAAGTATAATGAAGTGTTCTCTTAGTAGTATTTTTAATTTGTAATTATTCTTGGGTCCTTTCCTGTCTAACCACAACTTGGATTTCAACATCTTATAGGTGTATATTTATTCATTTTCTTTGAACAATTGTCTTTAATCCTGATCCACATTGCATTTCACATAGCAATTTTTATTTCATTTGCATGATTTATTCCTATTGGCTTGGCATTTCACTACCTGGAAGAACTAAGATCTGCAAATTTGGTTGTACTATTGTGAATTGCCTTTCTAGAGTTCTTACAATATTGCTAAATAAGAAAGGTGTATGTGGAATGCCAGTGTTAATTTTTTTCAATAGAAACACCTATTTATTTATTTTTAAGATATCTTGCTGTAATATAGTTTTTAGTCCACCAAAAAATATTTTTCTCTCTATTCTGCCTATACCCACGGTATATATATTTTTTGTTTGTTTTAAATAATCTTTGCTGTGGAACTTTTTCAGGTATTTCTTTTTAAAACTAAGTACGTTAAAACTGTTGCTTCATTTGGTGTCTGTGTTTGTAGTATTCATTTTAAGGACACTGGTATAGGAGTTTTAAAAATAACCATGTTAGTTCTCACATACTCTGTTACCGTATAGTTTGCATTTGTTCAATAAGGTAACACTTCATTTTATTTACCATCAATCTAAATTTCCAATTTAATTTGCTTGTGAGATGGTCTGCTTAAGATCCATAGTCATTTTCTGAAATTTCCATATTGCCATGGCTGATATTTAGCCAGTGTATGTATATATTGTCATGACCAGTGTCCATTCTATCTGGCTAGTGCTAAGCCATACTGGTTGCTAAATATTTCAAATATAATCTAGACAAATACCGATATACCTTAGGTGTATAGGTGAGTGAGAAAAGCCATCAGGAGAAGGCAAGATTAATAGCAAAAACTCAATGATAATAGTATTTAGTGTTTAATGAGTGCTATGTGCCAAACAAGGTACTGTGTGCTTTAACACATATTATCTCCTTGGGTCCTGAAAACAACACTTTGTAGTTCCCATTTTATAGAATGATGAAAGCAAGGAAGAGGTGAGAATTATACAATGTCACGTAGCTAGTTAGTGGTGGAGACCAGATTTGAATCCAGCCTATCTGGCCCCCAAGTCTCTTTTCCTAAACTATATGCTATCCTGCCATTTATCAAGCTTAGTTCCTGATTAAGAAATAAAGGCATAAAGTTAATATTCCCAATCTTTCTTAGATAAATTAAACAGGAAAATTAATTCAACTTTGGCTGGGTGATGAGTCATATTCTAAATTTTTTCAGAAGGCAAAATAAAGGGAGAAGAGCCCTAATCTTACTCTCTTATTCAATCTATTTCTCACTGTCCAGGATATAGCCTGATGCTCCAGCCAAACGAATATTTTATATTCCCTATCCACATTCTGTGATTTTCCTCTTATGTGATGCTGCTCATATCTTTGTCTAGAATGCTCTTCTTGGCCTACAGAAGTCCCTAATCCACCCTTTAATGTCCAAGTCAAGAGTCCCTTCCTTCATGAAAAATTTTACATTGCCCAGCTAGAAGCCTTCCTTTCTTTAATTGCAGAAGAATTTTGCTAGTGCCCATCTAAACACACATCATGTTTTCATCAGACCACTGACATATATGCTTAGCTCATAGTCAGTGGGGTTGACAGAACACTACCTGTGTTCAAGTCCCAAGTCTGCTACTTGCTACTATGCAAAGTTCTAGAACTTCCTTAGCTTTCTGTACCTCAGCCGGCTTATCTTTAAAATTGGTACACGTCTCACATGTTTCCTAGGTGAATTAAGTAATTTTAACATATTGATATTTAACATTCTTAGAATATTGCCTGGCAAACAATAAGTGCCATTTAAGTGTTTTCTATAATTGTCATCACTCTTATTATTATCATTGTTATTATTATAATATTTTTCCTGCAAAATTTTCAGCTCCTTTAGGGGAAGACCCAAGACTGATTTATCTTTATATCCTTTAATTTGCTTAAGACAGTGTTTGGCATGTAGGAAGCATTCAATAAAGTTTTGGTGACTGAATGAAGAGGAACAGAGAATATTTTGCTTAAAAATATGGACCTTTGAACTGGCTTTGAGTTCTGGTGTTATCTTTACCTTGCTGTGTTGCTTTGGGCTACTTAATGCCTCTGACATCAGCTTTTTTATTTATAAAATGGGGAGAATAATGGCATCTAGCTTACAGGGTTGTTATGAAGATTGCATGAGATAATATATATGAAGTACTTGCTCAATAAACTGGTATAGTGGGCATTTAATTCAGTTAGCTCTTGTTTTTTACTGAGTTTTTAGGTGACAGCTAGCATTTACAGGGTAAGTGAATGTCTTTCCATCGGCCTTCTTGGAAGCACTAAATTTGAGCTTACAAGAAATAAGGGCAAGCCTGCAGCCTGAAATGCAGGAAGCTGATAAAAAGCAATAAGCAAAATCTTTGACCCAAAGTTAAGCTTCAGGATTATTTGTAAAGTTTAAGTGTCTTAATTTGTAAATATTATATTTAGAAGAATGAAGTAGTCTGTGTGCTGTGTCTTATGTTTTGTTTTGTTGTGATCTGTTTTCATTTGTTCTGAAATTTGGCTACTTTAAAAATATTAACAATACAGTTTATGCTGAAACACAGGCTGTACTTTACTGAGGTCTTGAGGAAGGAGCACCATCTTGGACCTGAGGGAAAGGGGAATAATATCTCTTAGGCACCTCCTCTTTGCTTTTCATACATCTTATTTTATCTTGACAATTCTTTTTTTTAATGCATTTTGCAGACAAAAAAAGTGAACCTGGCCGAGGTCATAGGGCCAGGACGGGTAGGAGGGATTTGAACACAGTTCTCATTCTCTCTGGTTTACCACATTTCCTGTGGAACTTGCTTCATATGACTTAGGCATTCTTTTTATCTCTCTGCTGCCTACATTTCTTGTCTTATTCTGAAGAATAACTTTAGGACCAGGATGAAGAAAAACAATTTCCTAATTTTCACTTGGCCTCCTGCTGTAATAATGAGGTTGGGAGTTCCTTTCACAGGCCCTCTTCAAGTTCTCTGCCTGTGATCTGCCTTGCTTCCTTCTGTTGACTTGTGACAAATCTCTTGCTTTGGAATATTATAATAATTGTGTTGGAGGTGTGTCACATCCCATAAAGAAATGATTCAAAAACATAATGTGGGTTTATTACTGAAGGCAAAATAATCTGCAAGTTTCCAAATATTGGTGAGTAGACAGGTTGCATGGGAATCATGTAGGAAAACTTCCTTAAATATGACATCTTACATCCCCCCCCCTGAAGGGATTAATTTAGGAAGTCAATGGTGAGGCTAGAGAATCTAAATTAAAGAAAAAACAACCCTCCCCTGATGATTCTGCCACACAACCAGGAATATGAATTTCTGGTCTAGATAAAACTCATTGACCAGAATTGGGAAGAAACATATTTCCCCACCCTAGATGGGGAAAGAGACCCTTGTCCCTTCTTAGAATATACAGGAAGTTGCCTTACACTGGGAGCCAGAGCATAAGACCTAGAGCCGATAGTGCCTGATACTGGCTAATACAACAACAGGAAGTATTGTGAAAGGTTCCCTGCATGATCCAGGCTCTGAGTGACATAAAGAGGAATAAATCATGGCTGTGCTTTCAAGGAGTTTGCAATCTCACTGTGGGAATATGCCCAGCCTATGTGATAACACTGGTGATTTGTAAATCATATTAAGTCCAACATTACAAGGTCCAGACAATAGGAGTGGGAGTTCAGAGGAGCAAAAATAATTAAGGTTAAATACTGGAAGCCTTCCTACAGTGAGAACAAAACTGGCTTTGACACTAATATAGTTACATTCTGAGTGCCCCACTTTCAGAGAGAAGTCTTAAGGGGAGAATTGGGAGGTGAAGAAATTTGAAGCTCAATGACTGGGATGTTTAGTCTGGAAAAGTAACAGTTGTCTGTCAGTAATGTAAAGAGGAATTTATCTTTGTTAATTGTGGACCCAGAAGACTGAGATCTCTGGTCTCTAGGTGAACAATTGAAGAAGATTCGGGTTGGCTTTGTAAAAGGGAAAGGTTGTTGTTGGTTTTTTTTTTTTAAATAAAATTTATTGTCAAGTTACCTAGCATGCAGTGTATACAGTGTGCCCTTGGCTACGGGAGTAGATTCCCATGATTCATTGCTTACATACAACACCCAGTGTTAATCCCAAGTGCCTGCCTCAGTGCCATAAAGGGAAAGGATTTCTAACCATTAGATATTCATTTGAAGGAAATGTAATAGAGGGAACTCAAAGGTCCAATAGAACTCACCTTAGGTTCCAGTGCTGTGATGCCATGATTTCAAAAAGTAAGTGATCAGAAAGTCAGAGAAGGGAGGGGAATGAAAGGGAGAAAGTGATCAAGAGGCAGAGAGGGAGGTACAGAATATGTGAGAGAAAATGTGAGAAAGAAGAGGATTTGAGAAGGGGCACATTCAGAGAGAGCAAAGAGAACAAGTTTAAGGTGTTTGGACAGCCTTGTAGTAGCCATTGGAGTTTCAAGTGGGGTTGGATCTTGTGTATCCAAAAATGGGATTACAGATCAGAGGTGGGGAAGGTGTTGTTCCTTTGACAGAATTTCCTTGAGAGTCAGATTTTATGTTTCTGCTCAATCTTTTCTTATAATGACTGCTGCTCTTTGTGTCAGGAAGAGACATGACTGCTGAATTTAAATTGGCTGTTATAAAAAAAAAATCCAGAAAGCACTTACCTAACAGAAGAGAGAATAAGGAGAAATATATACAATGAACTTGCTTTTTCCCTGTCAATGAATAACATTCTTAAGCAAAACCTGAGGGCATATAAATGTGAAATGTTATTTCTAATGACTCGACCTTTATTTTAAACATGATTTTTCTTTTTTAGCAGAAATGGTGAAAGGGTAAAATACATCCTTAAACTGTTGCAAAGTATTCGATTGTGAAAGAACAGTGTGTAAGGCACTGGGAATTAAGTTCTCAGGGAATGGCTTTGGAGACTTTCTTCTTTAATTATAGATTAAAGCAGACCTTGGCAGTGTCCTTTTGGATCAATATGAAATACAGAGCATAAATCAATACTATTACACAGTATAGTGTAGAAATTCTTAAAAAGAAAATGAAAATTACAAATTGTCTTAAAGAAAAAATTATTTTTACTTGACAATAAATCCATTTTGACCAAATTAAAAATTATGCTGTGTGGATGCATCTGTGCTTAGATTTTCTATTTGTTTATCACAATGTGCTCATTTTTCTCTCTGCTAAAATGGCCCAGGATTAGACATCAGTGTCCAAAACCAGTTACACCATTAATTAATGGAAAAACAATTAATTTCTTAGGTCTTAGTTCCTTGTCTTCAAGAGAGTTGGACTAGATTACCTTGAGGAGCCCCAGTTTCTCAACTGTTTTATGACCTTATCAGAAAGACCTTTGAAATTTACTGATTCCAAAGAATTTGAGGAAATGCTAGCATATATGAAAGCATTGAGATTAGAGGAGGAAAATTTGGTAAAGGAGTAAAAGTGTCTATTTGCCTAGAGCAGAGAGGAAAATCTGATATGAAAAAATTGGTAGAGATGTTGAACCTTTTACTTATATTGAATTTCATGCTTGGCCAAAAGTTTCTGGTGCATCATTGTATTTGAGACCTTTGATGAGGAGTTGTCAGTTTGAAAGGCAATTAGAAGCATTACAGATTTTTTATGAGGATGGTATGTTTGAAATGATGCTTGAGCCATTTGGTGATTTTTTAAAAAGTTTATTTATTCATTTTTTGAAAAAGAGATAGAGAGAGTGTGAGTAGGTCAGGGTCAGAGAGACTGGGAAAGAGAGGATTCCAAGCAGGTTCTGCACTGTTGGCACAGAGCCTGATGCAGGGCTTAAACCTACGAACTGTGAGATAATGACCAGAGTCAAAATCAAGAGTTGGACCTTCACCCGATTGAGCCTTTCAGGAACTCCAAGGTTTCTTAAAGTAATATTTATAAATCAGTTACAACAGTGCCTGGCATTTGCAAGTATTTGTGTAATAAAACAAAATGGATGATTTTGTGGGAAGAGGGAAGGCTTGTTGGGAAACCACTGCCAATATCATCTTTGTGCTGGGAGAGGAAACAAAAAGACTTGTTTTCTAAAGCTGCTATAACAACTTGATTTTCTCAGGCTCTCCTTGCTTCCTTTCTCTCTTAATTTTAATCAGGAGATCACACTTGTTTTTCTTTTTAAGTATGTTCTCAATTAGTGCTGATCCATCTAATTATTTTTTCCATTTCTGAATTTATTTTTTAAAAACATAAGAACTATAGGCCACAGAGAAGTGTATCAGACTCCAGAGCTTTTATATTCAAATAAAGCAACTTACCTTGGATAGCTTCAATGAAAAGTATGTATAATTTGCAAAAAGCCTGGATAATAAAGACATTAAACTATTAGTTAAGAGCCCTTGTTTAATTCTTGCTTTGCCATCACATAACTTGGTGTGATATTAGGCAAATCATGTGATTTTTCTGAGCCTTGGTTAACTTATTTATGAAACAGGAATGATAATACCTTGTCTCCTCTCTCATGAAACTGTTATCAATGTCTTAAACAGTGCTTATCATAGGTAAAATACTTGGTAACTATTTCTCGAATGAATAAATAGATTTAAATTAGATGACATATATGAATATATATACCAATTTATACATAAAAGATATTATTATTTTAATTGATTCCTTATAATAGATACTCCTGACTCTCTGTAGTAAAATAGTATTCTAGGTTTCTACCATTTCATTCTACTCCCTGCCAGTAGTCCAACTTCAGGGTGGTATGAAATGTCAGCTTCGATGCAAAGTTGCCAGCTGGCCTTAAGTGAGGTGATAGTCATGACATACTTTTCTGGGAACAAAAGGAGACAATTTGCTTTGAGAGAAATGTCAGGACAAAGTTAGTAAGTGTACTGTGAGGATGAAATAGAGTTGCGTGGATTTGAATCTTGGTTCAACCATAGTTACTTGCTGTGGGACTTCAGGCAATTCATAAACTTACATGCTTGAAATTTTTCTTTTTAAGAAGAGATAATATTAATGCTTATCTTATGACATAAAATACTTAGCAAAATATATGACATCTAGTAAAGATTCAGTAAATGTTACTATATTTTTTGTTATTCAAAGGAATGATAAGTAGTATTACAGACCAAAGGTAATAGAATAAAAGTATCTTAGTGCCTAGGATTTGAAAGAAGTGGACAAGAAAGGGTTGTCCATGAGCATCCAAGACAGGGACATTCTAAATTAGGAGCACATATGTATCTTAGAAGATGCTTAAGTAGCAGGGGAAGAGTTTGGGCTATGTAATTAATGTTCTACTTCTATATCTTGGGTCTTATTAAATTTAACATAGCTTTGATATGGGAAGAACAAAGAGAATGATATTGGCTATGAAACTTTCGGATCCTTTGACACATTGGAATGGTTCAACAGTGAGGTGATTATTAAAAGAAAGTCTGATAAAAGTTACAATTATTTTTATTATTAATTTTATTCCATTTTGGGTATGAATGAAACCTAAAGAATAGCCATATGATATAATTTTAAAGCTCTCTGTGGACTTTGATTTCCAATCTTGCCTCGTCTTACCCCCTTCCCCAGGAATGAATAAATCTCTCTACCTCATGTATAATTAATGCATTTACTCATTCAATTATTATTAATTGACCACATACTGTTTATCTAGGTATATGGGATACATCAGTGAATAAAACTGTCAAAGATATCATCCCCAGTAAAATTAGCATTAAAGTTAAGTTTAAATTAACATTTTAGGTTCAGTGGGAAGGAGATGCGAAGACAGTTGATAAACAATATCATAATAAAAAGTAAATTATATAATATGTTACAAGGTGGTAAGTACTATTGAACAGAGAGACACCAGCATTGAGAAAGGGGGATTGAAAATGTAGGGGACAGTTTACAGTTTTAAGTAGGATGTTCAGAGTAGACTTCACTGAGACAGTGGCATTATAGAAAAGACTTGAGGTTGTTGAATTAGCTATTTGTATGCATGAAAGAAAAATATTTTAGGTGAAGGGTACAGGTAATGCAAAGACCTTAGTGGTGAAACATGCCTAGTATGTTTGAGGTAGACTGAAGAGACCAGAGTAGCTAGAACAGAATCAGTGATGAGGAGCATATGGGGTGAGGTCAAACAGGCAAAGGGAGAATGTACAGGTCACGGAGAGCCTTGTAAGGATTATAAGGATTTTGGCTTTTAATATAACTAAAATTAGGGGGAACATGATTTGATTTAGGTTTCTAAAGGTTCCCTCTAGTTGCTATGTTGTACATAAGTGGTCAGAGAGAAGACCAGAGTGGGTATTCCACTGAGGTTTTATTGAATAGTCCAGGAAAGAGATGATGATGGTTTAAAGGGCATTTGAAGTGGAAATGGTGAGAAGTGGTCATACTTTGGGTATATTTTAAAGTTAGAGCCAATAGGATTTGCTGATATATTAGATGTGAAATGTGAGAGAAAATGAGGAGCCAAGAATAACTTCATGTTGTTTAGCCTGAGCAACTGAGATGCAAAAAGTTGAGGTTGAGGCAGGTTTTAATGGCCAAATAGCAGGAGCTCAGTGTTGGACATGCTGAGTTTGTCCATTAGATATTGTAGTGGGAAGAATTCTAAAAATGTCCTCCTTCCCCAGATATCCACCTTAACTTTTGGGATTATGAATATAATGAGATATCTTGCCTGTGAATATGTTATGTTACATGCCAACGGAATTTTGCAATGTAATTAAGGTTGCTTATCAGTAAACCTTAAAATAGGGAGGTTATCCCATCAGCTCTTTAAAATCACAGAGTCTTTCTCTGGCTAGTGACAGAATAAGATAGCAGAGGGAAAGTCAGAAAGATTTGAAGGATGGGAATATTTCTACATACTGGTTGGCTTGAAGATAGAGGGAGCCATGTGATAAGGAATGTGGGTGCCCTCTAGAAGCTGAGAGTAGTCCTTAGCTAACAGCCAGCAAGAAAACAGGAATATCTATTCTACAGCTGTAAGGAACTGAATTCTGTCAACAACTTGTATGAGATGGAAGCCCACTTTTCCCCAGAACCTCCAGATAAGAACTCATTCCACCCGAGAACCAGTCCAGTCCACCCAGACTTCTGACCTACAGAAACTGTGAAATAATAAATGACTCTTGTTTTAAATGACTGTTCTTGGTGATTTGTTCTACAGCAATAGGAAAGTAAGGGAGACATATATGTGGAGATGTCAAGTAAGCAGTTGGATATATAAGACTGGAATTCAGGAAAAAGATTTGGATTATAAATAACTGTTTGAATGTCTTTGGCATTAAGAAAGTGTTTAAAAACCATATAACTTTGATGATCACCAAAGGAGTGAGTAAAGATGGAATAGAGACTTCGGCCAAAGAGTAAGCCCAATATGTATTTAAAATTTTTTATTTTTATTATATTGTAGTAAGAACACTTAATATAAGGTCTATTCTCTTAACAGGTTTTTAAGTGTGCAATATTAAGTTGTTAACTATAGGCACAATGTTGTATGGGAGATCTCTAGAACTTACATATCTTGCATTACTAAACCTCTAAACCCATTGATCAGGAACTCCCCATTGTCCCCTTTTCCCTCTGACCTTCTAGCAACCACCATTTTGCTTTATGCTTCTATGAGTTTGACCATTTAAGATACCTCATATAATTGGAATCATACAGTATCTGTCTGCTGTGGCTGGCTTATATCTTAGCATAGAATCTTCCAGGTTCACCCATGTTGTTACATGTTGCAAGATTTCCTTCTTTACAAAGGCCAAATAACATCTTATTGTATGCATATATCACATTTTCTTTATCCATTCATCTATTAATGAACATTATGTGTTTCCACATTTTGACTATTATTAATAGTGCTTCAACAAACATGAGAGTGCTAATATATCTTTAAGATCATGATTTAAATTCTTCTGGATAAATATATAAAAGTGGGATTATTGGATTATATAGTTGTTCTATTTTTAATTTTGGGGGGGACTTCCATTCCCAAAGGGGATACATCATTTCGCATTCCCACCAACAATGCACAAGATTTCCAATTTTCCAACATCCTTACCAACACATCACATGTCTTCTGTTTTTTAAAATAATATTTATCCTATTATGTGTGGAATGATATCTCATTGTGGTTTAGATTTGCATTTCCCTGATGATGAGTGATGTGAACATTTCTTTCATATACATTTTTGCCATTTATGTATGTATTATTTGCATAAATATCTATTCAAATCCCTAACCCATTTTAAAATCAGGTTATTAGTTGTTGTTGTTGTTGTTGTTTGCTATTAAGTTGAATTTTTTATATGCTTGGAGGTTAACAAAGCTACAGTAATAAAAACAGTATAGTACTGGCATACATGTAAACCTATAGGCAAATTAAATAGAACATAAAGCCCAGAAATAAATTCATGTATATACAACCAACTGACGTTTGACAAGGGTACCAATAATCTACAATGGGGAAAGAATAGTCTTTTCAAAAAATGGTGTTTGCAAAACTGGATATTCACATGGAAAAGAATGAAATTAGACCCTTTACTTATACCATGCACAGAAATCAACTCAAAATGGATCAAAGACTGAAATGTGAGACATGAAACTATAAACCTTCTAGAAGAAAATATAAGGGGAAAGTTTCATAACATTGGTCTTGGCAATGATATCATGGGTATGATATCAAAAGCACAAGCAACAAAAGCAAAAACAAACAGTGGGACTTTGTCAAACTAAAAAGCTTCTGCACAGCAAAAGAATCAATAGAATGAAAAAAACAACCTATGGGATGTGAGAAAACACTTTCAAACCATGTATTTGAAGTACTTCAATACTGAGTCAAGGGGAACAAGAGGGGGAAAGGAAAAGAGATTGAGAAGGAGGGAGCAGTGAGGTAGGAGGAATACCAAGAGATTATGATGACTTGGAAATCATGTGAAGAAAGTATCAAGGGAGGGTTATGGATTGTGTCAAATGCTAATAAGTCAGGTAAGATGGGGCCTAATAATTGACCATAAAATTTATCAACACGGAGGTTTTGATGACCCACTCAAGAGTGGTTCTGGTAGAGTAATATAGACAAAGAGGAGCTGCTTGAGGTGGACTTAAAAGAGAGTGGAAAGAGAAGAATTACAGACACAAATTATAGAGTATTTTCTGAGGAGGTTTGCTGAAAAGGGTACAAAGAAATTAGGCAATAACTTGTGGAGTAAGTGAGTCAGTATAGAAGTTTTTTTTTTTTAAGATGGGAAAAATAGTAGCATGTTTGTGTCCTGTTTGGAAAAATTTAGTGAAGATCAAAAAATTGATGAAGGGAAAATTTATGGAGATGCCCTTGAATAAATGAAAAGAGTGGAATTTACTGCAAACTTGGAGGAAAACGTTTTAGATAGGAATATGTTAATCTGTCTTAATAGGTGGGAAGGCAAAATAGGCAGGGATGATGTTGTCAGGTGGATTGATATGTTAGTTAGAGTCTGTGTATTTCAGTAATCAGAAATGACAAGGTCTAGCATATGACCATGGGAGTCCATAGCTGAGGTAGGATAAAGGTCAAGATGATGGAAAAGAGGAGGTTGAGGAGCATAGAGGCCAGATTTTGGAAGGATAATTTATATTGGTGTTGAAATTGTCAAAAATGAAAACAAGAGTACTATTAAGGTTATAGTGAACCAAGTGCTGAAATTAGTGAGGAATGAGGGGAAGTTGGTCTGAGGATTGCTGAATAGGAAGTGATATAATCTGATAAATTGAGATTCAGAGCTGGAGGTTTTTAGGGAAAAGGGAGGGAGAATTAAAGTGGTACTGAAGACCCAGGATGATACGTACTGCACCACTAAGTCCAGTGGTGTGATGGATATAGAGAGGAAAAAACAAGTTCCATTTTAAGAGATTCAGGGAAGTAGTAAACTTATGGGAGGTAGGTTTAGTTAGAACAAGATAGTAAAGGGAATTGTCAGGGAGGTAAAGATAGAGGTAGAAAGTAGAAAGATTTTGTTGGTTTCAGGAGTTGGGGAGGAGTGGTAAGGGGGAAGAAATATGAGGTATCTAGATCCATATGAGGATTGGGATGTAGGCAATGAGGGGGATTCTTATAGTGACTGAGATAATCAGGGATAAGGGACTTAATTAGATTAATACTGGGGGATTCAAGCAAATAGCAGCAAGGCCATGAGTGTTGGGGAGTAGGGAATGCCAATTATTAACATATTTTTGTCCATATTGGCATGTTCTGCAGCCAAGTTAAACATGATCTAATTTATGATAAACAAACAACCTCACTTGCACAATAGGAGCCTGTTGGAAATGCCAGCTCCCTGGTGGAAAGTCACCAGTGGCTCAGCTCCCAAGAAAAATGTCAAATACTTGGCCTGATTCTAATTGGTGAAAAAACGGGAGAGCAGAATTTCCTCTGAACTCATTCATCCCCGAGCCAGGTTATCATTGCTTGTGATGTTTAGTCAAGAAGTGATAGGAGAGAAACAGGTCTTGTGGGTGTGAGTGACACTCCACTTCCCAGGGGAAGAGGGTTATCTCCAAGCAGTGACACCCAGCCAAGTATGAGGTACCGCAATGAGCTCAGATGGATACATTTGTAATTTGTTGGGAAATCTTCTGAATTTAAGTTTCTGGTACCTCAATGAAAATCTTGTAATGACCTTAGAGTAAAAGTTGAATATATAAAACTCTTATGGGTGTGAACTCTCACAAAAGCATTTTAGATGTGACAAATATTAGAACAATGAGGAGCCTTAAGATCAATAGAGATGACATTCTGGTGGTTTCAAAATTTTACGTTTTGCAGGGGAAGCTGTATTATATTTTATTTTTTTATAAATATTATAGGAACCACAATATACATGAAAGAGATAAAAATAAAACTGCATTGGGTGGTTTTTGACATGCTTTTGAATTTCTTTTTGTTCTCTATCATTTTATTAAAACTCATGAGAACCAATGGGAGAAACAAGATATATGTGGCTATGGAACACTTGAAATGTGGCATGCAATTTTAACAAGAATTGATCCAAAAGCCTTGTCTTGACTTGGGTTTAAAAAGCATACTTTGGGGGCACCTGGGTGGCTCAGTCAGTTGGGCATCTGACTTCAGCTCAGGTCATTATCTCACTGTGAGTTCAAGCCCCACATCAGGCTCTGAGCCTGGAGCCTGCTCAGATTCTGCATCTCCCTCTCTCTCCTACCCTCTCCTGCTCATGCTCTGTCTCTCTCTCAAAAATAAATTAGCATTAAAAATTAGAAAAAAAAAGCATACTTTGTGACAAGGTTTTGAATGTAAGTTGTAATCCCAGGGAGTACCAGAAGGGGAGTGGAGAATGACACAGGAAGGGGAAAACAGCCAATACATGATGCATTAATATATTAATGTGTAGGTCACCACTATGGACAACTGGGAAGGCAGTGTAGAACATACCTCAGAGCTATCCTACCTGAGAAGAGAAGAAACTGGTTCATTTATCTTTCAACCACTATGTAATATTGGTTAAAGTTGCTTCAGGGTGTTAACTCCTTGGAACTTCTTCCCCTCTATGTGTATGGAAGAATAAACCTCTTTGGGCAGGGAAAGCCTTCTGGTAGAGAGTTGGAGGTACTTGCAGTAGGAAACCATAAGTGTGCTCTGAATGATGAGTATGAAGGGCAAATAGATGGGACACCAGTACTATCTGCTATTTCCTTCTTTTGAAAGGTGGAGAAGAGGGTGTCCTGAAGAGGGAGAGAAATGACAGTAGAGCATGACACTGGATCCTTTGTCTCTGACTGCTCATGCTATAAGACATTTCCTCCTCTCAAAAATTGCATGTGTTAACACATATATGAAGTTGTTCAACAAACATTTATTAAGCACCTGTATGTCCTGGACAGTATTTTAGGAACTTGAGATATATCAGTGAACAAAACATTCCTGGTCTTATTATGAATGCATTCTCGTAGAGAAATTAAGGCAACAAATAATAAATGTAAGCAATAAGTGAATTATGTAATAAGTTAGAAGATGATAAGTATTATGAGTTAAGGGTAAGGGAAATAAGGGGTGAAATAGAGATTGAAAAAGGGAAAAAGAACCAGATTCTGAGTGTAGTTTGAAAGCAGAGCCAACAGGAGTTAGAATGAAGGGGGGTTATAATTTTAAATAGGGTTTATCAAGGGAGACCTCATTGATGGTCACTGTTTATGAGAGGTGAGGGAGGTAGTCATATTAGTATCTGCAGGAAAGTACTTCAAGTAGAGGGAGTAGTCAGCACAAAGGCTTGAAGGAAGGTGCCCATTTTAGCAATAGCAAGGAACCAGACTAGCTGGAACAGAGCAAGTGAAGAGGCAATGAGATATGAGGTAAGAGAGGGACAAGGAAGCTGAAAAATGTGAGGTTTTATAAAACGTTGGGTTTAGTCTGAGTGAGATGGAAACCACTAGAAAGTTTTGATCAGAGGAGTGAGATTATACGACTTAGGTTTAAAAAGGATAACTTCGGTTGTTGCTTAAAAGTAGACTTAAGGGGCCAAGGGTGGAAGCAGGAAGACCAATTAGAAGGTTTCATAGTAATCCAGGTAAAAGATGAGGGTGACTTGGACTAGGTGGTAGCAGTGGAGATCATAAGATGTGGACAGATTCTCCACCCATTTTGAGGGTGGTGGCAACTGTTGAAGATAGTTTTGGATGTAGAGTATGAGAGAAAGAAAGGAAGTAAGGAATCAAGTATAATGCCAAAATTTTTGGCTTCAGCAGCTAGAATAGTGCTGTCATTGTTTGAGATGGTGAAGACTACCAGTGGAGTAGGTTTCTGGGAGGAACAACAGGAATTGAATTTTGAGCTCTTTGAGTTTAAGAAGTCAAATAGACACCAAATGGACACCTTGAGTAAGGATTTAGGTGTTAAATCCTGAATCTGCTATTTAGGTGGGTCTGGTATTCTGAAGAGATGTCTAGGCTGGTATGTAAAATTGAGAGAGATTGATAGACCGATGGTATTTAAAGCCATCAGACTGAATAAGTTCCCCAAAGATCATGGATAGCCAAGGAAGAGTTCTGGGTCACTACAAAAGTAAGGGGATTGAAATTAGAGGAGGAACCTACAAGGAAACTGAGGAGGGACCTGTGAGGAAGGAAGAAGTCTAGGTGATTGTCGTGTCTTAGAGGCATGAAAGTGATGAAGACTGAGATGACATTGGAATGAACATCATGGAGGTCATCTGTCACCTTGACCAGATAAGTTTCAGTGGGGTTATGCAGGAAAGCATCTTATTTGCGTGGTTTTAGCTGAAAACAGAAAGAGGAATTTGTGAAAGCAAACCTAAACAACTCTTATAGGAAGTTTTGTTACAAAGGAGGGCAGGGAATTGAATATAAGATATCAGGGGAAGTGGGTTTCAAAAATGGTTAGATTTTTAAAGATGTGAGAGATGAAGCACATTTCTGATAGGGAATATCTACTGGAGTAGGAAAATTGATATGAGAGAATTGCTAAAATGATGTCTGTGACTGGACTTGAGGGGTTAGTATCCAGTGGATAAGTGGGTACATTGGCTTTTAAGAGAAATAGTTGAACTTCGGAACTTGCAAGAAGGCACTATGTCTTACATACACTACATATAAGTACAGATATTGTAGATGTACCCATAAAGTACTGAGGATTTCCTTAACAAAGTAGGAATCACTGTCATTGGTTTAGAATGATGATTGGGGGCATAGGGTTTAGAGGTGAGAAGAGAGGAGGTATGAATTAATCATATAGATTTATCAGGGTATGACTAAGAATAAAATATGACTGTTTGACAACATTAAGAGCCTATTTGAGGTTCATCCTTATGGATCTGAAGTGAGACCAGTTATAGATTGTACTTTTTTCTTTCATTCATATTCATCTGCACAGGCGCAGGCATAGTATAGGCAGCAAGTTGGATTTAATTAGTGTTGTGATTTTGCCACAGTCAATGTGATGAAGTAAGGGAGGAGTAAGAGAAATGAGGGGATACAAGGGAGCGAACTGATTATGATTATTCACCAAAGAATAAGCTGGGTAAGGAGGAGGAGGAGATATCAGTAGGCAAGGGGGAATAAGTTGGCAGGATCAATGAATTGGGAGTCTTATCAGGGATCTTAATATTGATGGAATTTGGGCACCAGAGGGTGTGAGCCAGAAAGGTAGGTGGGGATCAGGGAGTGAGATGCACGAAAATTAGTTAACAGAGGGATTGCAGTTATTGGTAAAGACAAAGTCATTATGGACATGGTCAAGGGAGTGAGTGGCTGAGGTAAAGTGGAGGACGAGGTCACATGTGGAGAGGAACTCTAGGAATTGAAAGGCTCCGATGTTGCAATCATATGTATATTGAAATCTTCATGAATAAAGACCAAAACGGTGTTGTGTAGGAAATAGGATAGAATAAAATGTCTCAATACATGTATGGGGTATTATGTGAGTGGTAGATTATTGTTGCTTTAACTTTATTTCCTACAATTCATGTATTATTTTTATAATCACAACTAAATAACTAAAAAGGATACATATTTGTTTCAGTTGAAATTCAGTCAGGAAAGCATGAATTCATATAATTTTTTTTTCCCGGTATTCATGTGTTGTAAACCACTGAGAAGCCTGCAGGAGTGAAAGTCAGGGGATCAGCCATCAGTTTTCATTCTGCCATACTCCCATTGTCCAGAGTCAGAGTGCTGTCACCTCAGAGGCAGACAACTGCAGGAAATTTCTGCTGACTTCACAGCTTCTTCACATCCTGAGGTGAGTTGAATGGCAGGGGAATGCAGAGCCTCTTGGAAAACTTATTTGTGCAAAGCCCATGAATTTGGTGCCGCTGCTGGAGAAAGAAGAAAATGGCTACTGCCCCCTTTACTCCTTTCAAATCGCATGAAAACATCTCACTGGCAGAATGTAAACATATCCATCCCTCTGCAAGCAAGGGAATCTGCATATTGTAGTTCTAGGTGCCCAGCCCCTGTGATACAGGGGAGAGCATAGGGTGGAATGGAAATGAATGCTAATTATAGAACAAAACAAAACAAAACACATTAAATAATATCCAGTCTACCAAACATTGCTTCATAAAGTCAAAATGCATTTCATAGATCAGTTTTTACAGTCCCCTCTTAAGCTTGGGACTATGCCTTCTTAACTTAAATTCTCCCTGTCTTACATTCTACTGAGTCCAAAGGAAAGGACCCTTTCTCTTTCTAGCACCATTTTTGGAGACTGTAGAATCCAGCATCAGTGGAGAGGTTTCTTAAAAACTTTATGTATGTGTGTAAGTGTGTGGATGTGTTCAGTGCAAAAATATGTTTACCCTATAAATATTCCCTAGTCTTAAAGGAGGGAAGGTATTGGGTTTCAGTGGAGGACAGTTACCAATGTATCCAGACAGAGTTTAAAGAAGAACAGCAGAAGAAAGGGAGAGAGCAAACTGAGCCAGCATAGTCAGGGATACCTTTATGTAAAAGATAGCACTTGATCTAGGCCTTCTAGGATAGGGAAGTAGAAAAAAACCCATAAACAGTGTTCTAGTTTTGGCTCAGCACTTGACTAGCTACGTGACTTTTGTTTTCCTTAGAGCTGTTCACAAACATTGCTGCTCTCTTCCTTTTGGCTGGGTAGGAGGATAGTACTTCTCTAGTCTGTTAAAATCAGATGTGGTCTGACTTTCTTGGGCAATGAAATGTGAGTGGAAGAGACTTATATTACTTGTGCGTAGAAGCATCAACTTGCTAGTGACTAATGCCATCTTTCCTTTTCTTTTTTTGGTAATCATGTAGGCATGTCCTAAAATGGATCCTCTGTCAGTCTGAGTTTCTGAGATATTATGAAGAAATGTGTCAGTCAGGTAGCTTGAGAAAGAAGTACACCTTTGATGGGCTAACCCACTGAGATTTTTGGAGCAATTTTTACAGTGGGGTAATTCTGACCATCCTGACCCTTCAGGTGACCTTGAGCAAGCCCCTTCATGTGTGGAAGCACCAGTGTCCATGGTTAAGATGAAAGACTTAGAATAAATAGATTACTTTAGACAAGTTTTCTTTTCCAGCAACAGATTTCAAAAGAAATCGACCAGGAAACCTCAAGTGTAAATGGTTGCAAAGAGTACTGGGTGTCGTCTAGGTGAAAAATACTGGAGAGAGACCAATAACATTTTGTCCAGCCCCAGCTCATTATAAGTCTCTTGGATGACCCAGAGTATGACAATTCTGGCAGTGTGGTCTTTCTCTCTCCTATAGCAAATTTGACTTATATGAATTTCTGTAGCATAAATGAGTTTTCCTGGGATTTCCACCCCTGGTAAAATGAACATCAAGTTTCTGGCTTACAGAACAATCTGCAGAGGCTGTCCGAAATGGCTTTCTGGTTTCCCCTTGACACACTGTGACAAAGGCAGCTGAGATGACCTACTCCGTGTCAAGAAACGAGGCACGTTTTCTTGACTTCCATTACTCATGCTAGAGTGGACTCAGGTGACCTCAGCTTGGGAGGCACTGGACCATCTTATCAGTGAGCATAATGATGTTTCAGAAGGTGGGAAAATATGTTAAATTAGGCGAGTGTGGCCTTCAGAGATACCACTGTTGTGAACTTTTTCTAAAAGAAGGGGCCTGGATGTCTCCTGACATCTTTTTCTTCCTCTCCTAATCCTCAGTGGTAAAATGATCATTAGATTCAGACAGGTCTGGGTTTGAATCCCAACTCATTTATCGGTTGTCCCTGGGCATATGCTCTAATGACTTTGTGCCTCAGTATAGACTATGGCTATACTATACTGTTATACTTAGCATAACTCCTGTTTGGTGATTGTGGGAACAAAGTAAGTTGCAGTGAGTAAGTTGATGAATACCTTATAGAAATTGGTAGCAGAGTTGAGGCTAGAATTTATACTGAGTGCATCCCTGTATCCTGGTTAGTCAACACTACTAATTCTGAGATTCGAGTTGGCATAAACACATAGTAGCTCTATCATAACATACATGTGGAATCTTGCATGTTGAGAAAATGGCTTTCCAGAGGACAGATAAAAGACTAATTCATAATCGATACTGACAAGATTTGAAAAAATAATTAGAGGTTATTGTCCTTAGATCTTGTATTATATATCCATTGTATCTGAGAAAAGACCATTTTCCTCAGGTCTTGTATTTTATTTAAATCCTGTTGAGATTTGTGCTATTTCCACCACTGGAAATTGTCATTTGTCAAAGTATTTAACACTCACTTGTGGTTTTACACAAAACAATGTTTTGAGTATCTCTTGTGCTTAAACTGCTGTGTTAGGATACCATAGATAATTATTTCCTTCAACATTTTATTATAAAAATTTTTAACCTTAAAGAAAAATTGAAATAATTTCATAATCAGCAACTGGCTTATATAATTTCACATCTAAGCACATTTATTCTTCTATTTATCCATCAATCTATTTGCTGTCTCACCTAAATACTTGAGCATACATATCAGAAACCACAAAAGGTTTTTGAGCAGGGACACAATAAAACTTAAGATGCCTGTTATGAAAATGTTTTCTATTAAAATATTGGTGGTGGTATTGGTCCTAGTGGTTATGCACTTCTTACTGCCTCTGTCCATCCTTCTCTTATTTTTAGGAGAATCAGTCATTGATGGATAGGAAGGGCAGAGACTTTCTATAAGGCGGATGGAAGAGATTAGGATTGGGCTAAACTACATAGGCATGCTTTCATACATGTACTGGAAAGATGATGCTAGGATGTGATCATGTGGCATAGGGCTACTTAATGTTTCTAGGCCTAAGTATAAGAAGAGATTCTCATATTAGAACTTATCTATCTCTGGTATAACAACTACATTTAACTATCACTTAATTAAGGTTTTTAAAAACAGGTATTCTGTACCATCCAACTTAGTACTCATAGTGCCTGGATCAATAAATGTTTAAAATTAAAATGAAATTGAATTAGTTTTCCCTTAGTTTTAATTTATATATGCAGTTTATATATGCAGTTTTTCTTCATCCAGGGTCAACTTCCTTTCTTTTTGGGAGGTTTCAGAGCAAGCCAGTTCATCAGTTAGGCCTTGAGTGGGAGGGTTTGAGCAAGAAACTGTCAGGAACAGGAAGTAGTCACCATCCATTTCTACTGGCAAAGCATTTTCTAAAATCTGCAGATGTTTAGGGTCAAGAAAAATACCAAGGTATAAAGAACATTGGGCAGAAGTCAGAAGTTTTGGATTAATTCAAGAGATGCTATTTACATAGGATGTGATCTTAGGTAGGTCATTATTTTTTCAGGAAATTTATTTCCTTGTTTTAAGATGAAAGTTTTGGGGCATCTGGATGACTTAGTAGGTTGTGTGTCTGACTTTAGCTCAGGTAATGATCTCACAGTTTATGAGTTTGAACCCCACAGTGGGCTCTCTGCTGTTCAGGGTAGAGCCTGCTTCAGATCCTCTGTCCCCCTCTCTCTGGACTTCCCCTATTCATGCTCTCTTTCAAAAATAAATAAGCATTAAAAAAATAAAAGTTTTGAGCTCTAGGTCTCTTTCAGTTTTCACGATTAATCTATAATTCTCATGGGCATTTCCTAATTGTTCATGGAATTAAAGTGTCAGCTTGCTTTTTCATCAAATTAGGTATTCTAGGAATTCATGAATTTATCTGTGATCTTTCTTTTACATTTCCAAGTAGAAAATTACCAAAGTTGCTAGGGCAATTGTTATGTTTTAGTAATCTTAATACGAATTCTTATATTTGTGATACAGCAGCCCTTTATAAAGGAACTCTAATATTATTTAGTTAATTTATTTAATAACTACCAGTCATGCAGCTTTACAATGAGCCTAGAGACTAATAAATTAATACTAATTATGGCACCATTTTCATTTCTTTATTGACTCTGGCAAACACTAATCATGATTTTGCACTAGGTTAGCATTTGTTTACTTACTTCGCAGATTTTAAGAGGACTAGAGGGACTGGTTAAGTTTCCATACAGAGTTGGTGTTGATAGATTGAATCACCTTTTTTCTTTGCCCCTCAAGTTTTAGAATATAGTTGTGTTTAAAATGTCCTAGAAGTCTGGAAATATTTCATGATTCATTTAAAAGGACTATTAGATGGAAAGAGAAGAGTCCTTAGCTATAGTTGCTGTTCCCAATGGGATTCTGCTGCCATCAATTATATTAGGAAAGAGTGCAAAGTCATGGCGCGTCATTTCTAAAAATATCCCAGACTGTGGATCAACTCCAAGTCACTGCTTATGCTGCAGCTACATTCTCAGGCTTGTTTTGCTGCACCTGAGCCTAGGGAATCCTAAAGCCAGGCATTCAGTCACATATCCCCTTCACCATGCCCCAGCAGACCTTAACCACCCCATAACCCACCTACGACACCGTCCCTCCTATGCACATACCACACACAATACCACCCACACAAATACATAAAATACACCATTACCACACACACACACCACTCACACATACAGCACACATTCAGAGGAACTGAGAGATGTAATGCCTCACTGAGCATTTGTGTGTGAAGTAAGAGGCCCATGAATAAGAGCAGCTGATTAAGGCAACCAAGTTGCTGTCAGGGACACATAGGCCTCCCTCCTTCACCTCCCTCTCCGGCCTCTCTCCCTCCATCTTTCTGTATTTGTTACTGCATGTGCTCTGTTCTCCCAGTCTTTGTCGCCACACTGCTCAGAGCCTGACTGGCTTCCCTTTCAGAATTAAAGGGTCTTTGTGCTGTAAAACACTCCAGCACAGCCTGTTGTGAATTATGATGTATTCAGGGGGCAGCCAGAGGCCAACTGGGTTCACTCTCTTTCTGTCATCCTCTCAATGCTGCATCTGGCCACAGCAGTGCTGCCTGACAAACAATTTCGTTTTCCTTGAGTGACTGACACTTCTCCTAGGAGTTTCATCAGCTAAGTCCTTCCCTTGTACTTGAGGGCAATGTTTTTGCCTAGAATAAGTGAAAGTCTTCCCAGAAATTTTAACTCCTTGTCATTTTGATCCAATGCCCTAGTGGTTTAGCATTGTGGGTTTAGGATTCGTTGTGCTGGTGACAGGTGAAAGTTTATATGTCATCTAGGGCATGAAGGCAGTCTACTCTGAATTAATCCATTTATAAGATATCACATGAGGGAAGATGGGGTGAGACTCAGAGCATGTTGAAAAAATTCTTCACTTTTCAATTTAAATATTTCTATACCCTCAAGTCAGGTGGGGAGAGGTGGGCTGAGTTTTAGACAATTGTGTACAGGTTCTGCATAGATGATATACTAGTTTCTTAGGGCTGCCATAAACAATTACTATAAATGGGGTGGCTTAAACCATCAGAAAATTATTCTCCACAGTTGTGGAGGCTAGAATTCCAAAATCAAGGTGTTGGCAGGTCTTTGCCTTTTCTGAAGTCTCTAGGGAAGAAGTCTTTCTGTTCCCCGACTTTCTCTTAGTTTCTGTTGTTCCCAGCAATACTTGGAGTTTCTTGGCTTATCAGTGCATAACTCCAATCTCTGCCTCTTTTATCACATGGCATTCATCCTGTACATCTCTGTGTTCCTGTTCTATCTTTTCATAAGGACACCAGTCATATTGATTTAGGGCCAATCTTAATTGAGTATGACTTCATCATGAACTGAATATATCTGAAAGATCTTATTTCCAAATAAGTTCATATTCATAGGTACTGAGTGTGAGAAATTCAATGTATTTTGAGGGGGAATAATTCAGCTCATGACAGATAGGTTTCCAGGTGAAGCTGGCATCCACAGTGTTGGAGCTTCTATCAAAACTTAGCCAAAAACAATTGCATTTCTTCATATCAAGATTTATTAATCTTGGATCTGTGGGCTTATAGCTTTTCATTAAACATGGACAATTTTTGGCCTTTATTTCTTCAGATATTTTTCCAACCACTCTCTCACTTCTCTCTTCAGGGACTCCAGTTACATGTATATTAGGCCACTTCAGTTCTGCAGCTCATTGATGCTCCATTGATTTTTTTCTGTTTGTGTTCTTTCTGTATTTCATTTTGGTTACTCTATTGCTATAGCTTCAACTTTAATAATCTTTTCTTTTATAATAGCTCATCTGCTTTTAATCCCATGTACTATATTTTTCATCTTGGACGTTGTAGTTTTTATCTTTAGAAATTCTATTTGGGTCATTTTTATATTTTCTGTCTTCACTTACCACATTCAATCTATCTTCTAGCTTCTTGAACATATAGAATGGAGTCATAATATCTTTATGTACTAATTTATTACCTATGTCATTTCTCCATTGATTTCAGTTGATTAATTTGTTGTAATTGTTGTTGTCCTGGATTCTATTTTCCTGCTTGCTTGCTTCCTGACAGTCTTTGATTGGATACCAGACATTGTGAATTTTTAATAGTGTGGTGCTAGATATTTGTGTATTTCTATAAATATTCTTGAGATTTGTTGTAGAATTCAGTTATTTAGAAACAGGGTGATCCTTTCAGGTCTTGCTTTTAAGTTTTGTTAGGTAAGATATAATACAGGGTTTCTTAACCTTGTCACTATTGAGATTTTGGGTTGGGTAATTCCTTGATTTGGAGGATTTTTCTGTGCATTGTAGTATATATAGCAGTATCATTGGTCTCTATTCACTATATACCAGTAGCATCTCTTCAGTGTGATGACCAAAAATGTCTCCAAACATTGCCAAATGCCCCTTGGGAGTTTAGACTGCCCATAATTAAGAAGTATTAGTCTAGGGCTAATTCCCCTCAACCCCAACCCTGAGGCCAAACTTTTCTGAGCACTTTATCTTGTGCTTTTGGAATCATGAGGTTTTCTATTTTGGGTAGTTGGAACAGGAACTATTCTGGCTCTGTGTGAGACCAAAGTGTTTTTCCCTCTCACCCTCTTAGGTGTTTTATCCTGGCCTCAGGTAGTTTCTAATTTAAAACTTAAGGAGACCTCCAGAGCACTCTTAACGCTCAGTCTCTGTTTCTCTGAGAAGGTCTGTCATCTCTAGTATTCTGGTCTGTGACTTTTAGGTGCCTTGGCTTCTCAGCCTTCCAACTCTGTCTCATTAACTCAGAAAGTCATCCTGGACCTGTCTGTACCCTCTCTTTTTGTATCATAGCTTGGAGACTTTAAATAAAAAAATAAATGTTTATTTGTTTATTTTGGGGGGCGGGACAGAGAGAGGGAGAGAGAAAATCCCAAGTAGGCTCTGACATGGGGCTGAATATCACAAACAGCAGTGAGATCATGACCTGAGCGGACATCGAGAGTCGAATGCTTAACAGACTGAGCCACCCAGGCATCCCAGAGACGTTCCTGAAGCAGTAAGTTTGAGCAATTATAGAGCTCACCTCACCTGTTTCATTTCTCAGTGTTTATTGTCTTTTCAATGCCTGAGATCTAAGGTTTTGAAAAGATATTTTTTTAATGTAGTTTGCCTTTTTTCATTGTTTTAAGTGGAAAGATAAAGATGGTCTCTGTTACTACATTGTGGATGAAAGCACAAGTTAAAACTATTCCATTTTAACACAGAGACATATACAGAGTGCATATATGTATAATGATATGGGTACACATATGTGGAGTATACTTTTCAATGTTTCTTGAGACTCAATTTTGGCTTATTGCTCTTTTTACTTGATAGCTATGTTGTCCAATCTATCTGTGACCATTTAAATTCATATAAATCAAAACTAACAAAATTAAAAATTCAGTTTTCCATTGCACAGCCACATTTCAAGTGTTCCATAGCCACATATATCTGATGGCTACTGTATTGGACTGGGTAGATACAGAACATTTCTATCATCACAGAAATTTATATTGGGCAATGCTCTTCTAGAGTCTATTTGGAAGAACTAATTCAAACCTATGAGCATAATTATTACTTGTTCTCTAAGAACTCCAAACCTGTATTTTCACTATGGATGTTTTTCAGCATTCCAGATCTGTATAGCCAACACCTGTATGTCTCTACGTGGCTTCTTAAACACATTTCTGTCTCAAATTAAACTTACCAGGGTTTTTCTACTCAATTATGCACTGATATTTCCTCTCAGTGAGTGGCAGTATCCACTATCACCCAATTACACAGGCCAAAAAGTAGACATTTGTTCTCATTTAATGTCTCATCCTATCAGCACTGAGTTCTAGCATCTAAAAATCTCTAGTAGCCACATGCTCAACTATAGAGCCTTTTTTTCTGCCTTTGATAAGGCCCTGTCTGCTTTGTGCCTTGATTCCTGTGTAGGTCAGCTAACTGAATTTTTCTCTTTCCAACTTCCTGTCTCCAGTGAAAGTGCCTCACTGCTACCCAACTTCAAAGATGTGGAAGAGTGTGACCCTACTAAGCTCCTGGAAGGAAAAGTACCAGACCCATTTGTAAATATCACAAATGACTATAAAAGAATATGAGAAGATAACTACCAATTCATTGCTTTTATACACTGAATTTTGAATTAATTTTCCTTATAGATCTGGAGAATGGGCTGCCTCCAACTATTTATTAGTCCTCCTTGTGTGTAATGTCACCCATCCTTGGCTTGGCTAGCTTGTATATGCAATCAAATTATCATTACTTTATTAAGAATGTTGAGGCTTTTTAACCACTCTGTGAAAGGAAACAACTGATATTATTTGATATTCAGGTATCTGCCCTTGAGAATTTTAAGTTGAGTTTTCATCACTTAGCACAGTGCTTGAAACATAAAAGTATTCAAAAATGTTTCTTGAGTAAAGTGAATGTGCTTTGCATATTAACTATTAAGTATTTTATCCTCCCAGCCTTACTTTAATAATGGATTTTTTTTAAAGCCACCCCTAGAGAAAAGTGTGGAAAGATTGAAATATTAACACTGATTATTTCAAGAGGTAGAATGGATGGAAGGGGGAGGTTTTTAATTCTTTTTTTAAAAAAGATTTTTCTCCACTTCTTTTTAAAGTTTATTTATTTTTGACAGGGTGTGAGCTGGGGAGGGGAAGAGAGAGGGAGACACAGAATCTTAAGCAGGCTCCAGGCTCTGTGCTGTCAACACAGAGTCTGATGAGGGGCTCTAACTCATGAACCATCAGATCAAGACCTGAGCTGAAAAGTCAGATGCTTAACCAAATGAGCCACACAGTTGCCTCCATCTGTATTTAAAAATTTTTTTTTGTTTATTTATTTTTGAGACAGACAGAAAGAGAAAGGCAGACAGACAGGCAGAGTGTGAGTGGAAGAGGGGCACAGAGGGAAGGAGACACAGAATCTGAAGCAGGCTCCAGGCTCTGAGCTGTGAGCACAGAATCTGAAGTGGGGCTCAAACTCACAAACCACCACAAGATCATGACCTAAGCTGAAGTCAGATGCTTACTTGACTGAGCCACCCATATGCCCCTTTCTCTGTATTTTAAAACTTGTTATCCAAAGCAGTATATTTAATTCAATAAATCTGTGAGATGAAAACAATAATAATAAAAATTCTCCAAAGCAAAAATACCAAAGCAAAGCTAGAACAGACCACTAATGGCAGCTCGGTTGTGGACTGATTAGATGGGGATCCAGACACTTTCTGGAGTTAAGACTATGGCTAGATAATAGCCCTAAAAAGAAAAGCAGGGAAGACAAGGGAGAGAAAAAAATTCAAGTAATGGACAAGGTGTACTGATGGTTGTAACCACTCAACTCTGCCCTTATAGTTAGATAACAGGCACACACACTATGTAGACGAATGGATGTGGCTGTGCTCTTATAAAAATTTATTTTCAAAAATCAGTCAGCTGGCTGGATTTAGCTCACATGTCACCATAGTTTGCTTACTTCTGTATCAGAGGAAAGAAAGGATTGCAGTAAAGTTGGCAGTGATCTGGGACTTCACCAAACAGGCCTGCCTGGAACAAAGAAGTTCTTTGCATTCAGGGGCTTCCAGTGATAGGTATTCTAGTTCCCTGTGATGGCTCGAACTATATAGATATATAGATATATATCCATATATCTATTATACTACTGTGAGCTACTGAGACCAAAACTGTGGGTTTCTTTCCATTAGCCACATTAACAATCATACCTCTTTGAGGTGGTGTGTGACTCATAAATTCAGTCAACCAGTTAACTATTTCAACTAATATAACTTACCGTGGATATGATATACAAAGGTGTATTTAGTTGTTACCATCATAATCTCAAACAGAGAGCTGATGAGGAAAATGGAGCAGGCCAGGCCACGCTAGGCCAGTGTGAGTCTACTTCATTTTCTTGTGTCTTGCAAGGTGCTTGTATCATCCCTTCATTATGTCTGTGGCTGTGCCAAACTCCTTGCAAAACCCGTTGTTTGAACTCATTCTTGATAATGCTTTATTCTTTTGGGCCATTTCTTGCCTACTTGATCCCCATGCAAGGCAGGGCCTCTCTCTTGCTTCCTATGCTCTTCCTCCTGTTATTGGGACAAACCTGTCAGCCTGTCAATAGTTCTTATCATTAGCACCCTTGATGTTATTTCTATCATTGCACTCACTTTGGGTAGTCTTTATTTTCTGCTCCTCAGGACTATGCAGGCATATAGAGGATGATCCTGGAGCTGTCTTCCTAACAAAATCCACAAAAAGCATATGGCCATTTCTCTCAGAATAACCCTTAATTTTGGAGTAAAATAGGTGTCTGGGCTCCTATTAATGGGCTGTCAGGGCAAAAGAAAGACTTTCATATATATTATTCTTATCTGTTGGATATTTCTGGCCTCTTTATTTCAAAGTAACCTTGAAAGATAAGAAAATTGGAGTTTTTCAGTGCCCTGAGTGTTAACATCTGTGGAAGAGCTGTTTGGTTGTATTTCTTTACTGCAGTTCCTATAGCTGTTTATCCTCTCTAATGTGCCCTTGCAGGGGTGAACTTAAGAAGATAAAGTGTTCTGACACCATCAAGCTGAAGCCTGGTAGAGGGCCCTCAGAGTCTTGATATTTTTTTTATGCTGGAATATATCATGTTGTGGATTCTGGCTCTGTTAGGGTCCTTAGAGAACCTCCCCCACCCTAAGAAAGTCCTAACAGAGTTAGAGAAAATTTTGTTTCACGGAATGATGTGTAATGAGATTTTAAAAGTGTTCACCTTCCAGGAGAGTTCCCACTGCTGATATTATTTATATGTCTACTAATGTCTTTGTATACACTGAAATCACATGGTATCTTAGTTGTCAACATAAACTCAGAAGTAATAATGAAATGTTAACCAAACTTTTTATGCTGTGGTCTGGATTATTCTTCCTATGGGCAATAAGCTAAAAGGTTCATGGCATTATGTTGTAGATAATCTTGGACAAGAATAAATATTTTACAAGTGTAAAGCATCAGAAGATTTATGAAATGACCTTTTTGGGAATGATCCCAAAACATGACCAAAGAGAAGAATGGCCTGATTGAAATGTGTTCTCTCATCCTAATATTTGGAAATGGTCAAGAGAGCACAAGGCCCCAAGAGTCCTCAGTTTGCTAAGCAGCTTATGTTGGCCCAAGTAACTCTGTCTGAAAGCATTCCATTCAGTCTTGGGGAAGAGGAAGGCTGTTTCAGGTTTCCAGCGTTGGCCACTAAACTTCATTTTGTAGGTCTTGACTTTAAAAACTTGAGTACGATGTCATAAGTGTTTAATTTAGTCAGCCTCATTAAGAGTGACAAGAAAACTAGAAATCCTAACAATAAGAATGCTACATTTTCTGTCTATATTTAGGAGCAGCGAGAAATAGGATATGAGGACACAGGAGGGACTGCACTTGAGCATCTGGTGAAATAAATCTCAAGGAATGGTGAGGTCCCTCGAAGGGTAGTGGGAACCTACTGTTTTGGGGTTGGGCCCTATCTGAAATATGTGGTAAGGAGCCTTTTTCCAGAGTGGAGGTCTAATCCAAACTTCTGATGGGACTGTGGGTATCTACAGAGTATAATGGGGTTGACTACAGTCTAATTCTTATAAGAATCATAGAAGAAGCCCATGGGGTTGAGCCACATATGTCCTTATACCCAAATCTATCCACTTGAGACATGCCTCCAAATCTAAGTACAGGACCCTGGTGGGGTCTTTTATAAGGTTAGGGTTATCCTGAGAAAAGAACTCCAGATTGAGTGAGTGAAGGAGGCACAGTCAGCTTTCCAGAATAGTAAAATGAAAAGAACAATGGCATCTTTTGGTCCTAGGGTTTTAAGACCTGGCATTGCCACTTTGCAGCTATGTAACCTTAATCCATTTTCCTTTATGTGTTTCATCTTCCTTCTTTTTCTAGAAAATTAGACAGTAGTATTCCATAAGTTCCAAGACACCTTCCAGGGCTAGGAAAGGATTTGAAGAAAAAATTAAAAACTAGCCAGCAAGGAGAGGTATGACTTCTTAAAAAATGCCCCAGATGACCACTGGTAGCATGGCCCCTACTGAGTACTCTATTTGATTTTTTGGAAGTTTGTTGATTCCTATGTTACTGTTTTTTCCCTTGCCTAAGCCAAGCCCTTCAGCTCTGAAATTTGGGAGAACTGTTAAACAAATGTCTCCTCCCCAGTCTCTACAAATTATGGCTTTGTGTAAGTTTGATTCTTATGGCCAAAACTTGCCAGTCATCCTTCATGCTACAGCCCATGTCAGGATTTGTCATCTAACTGGTTGCAGACATTCCTTGACTCTCTTTTATATACCAGGTCAGCCTATACTCTGTCAGTGGGTCTAATGAAGGCACAAAGTACAAAAGGAGACTTTATATGAGGAATAGGAAGTATGTGACCCATGGGCTTCTGCTCCCTGTTTCTGAGCTCCTGACACAATCTCTGAGTCCTTCTTATCACAATATTCCCATCAGTCACTCCAAATTAATGTTGGCTTATGAAATGAAACATGTGTCAGCCATATTCTTTATCTTAGTATCGCAGTGACATCTCTGACAATTTTGTTTAACTGTGTATTCCTAAGACCTACAGGTTACTGGCTACTGGGAACTTAGTCCTCCATAACCCTCACTAAGATTTCTTGTATATCCATCCACATAGTCATCTTTGTTTTGTTATTGTCTATGTATGAGAATGATGCCTATCCAGTCTCCAGTATGACTATTAGTCCTTATCCCATGAGAAAACACACCTCTTTCACTAGCAAATAACTGTCTAAGGCCAATTACTATCAATACATAGCAGCTGGTGGGAGAGAATATGCTACCAAATGGTTTCCATGGTTTCAGCAACCTCTCATGAAATGTTTTGTTATAGAAGATGATAATTTCAGTAGAATCCAATGACCCTTCTGTTATGTAGACTGCAAATGTTTAGTATTCATATATACCAATAAAAATATCTGAAAAACTATTTTCTTCATTTGAAAAAATGTCCAGATGTCATTTCAACATTATTATATGGATCATAATCTTTTCAGGAAAGAAACTCAACTTAAGGTCAACTCTGACCTGTGCTTACTTGGAATCAAAGGAGAAAAAAAGCTAATCTAAAAAACTTTAGCTCAGCAATAATAAATAGAGCATTATAGATGTCAAATGCTGATATTGGATAAAGCAATACCCTCAAACTAACTGTATTGTGAGTTTACCTCTTTCCTTATAGGCATACATTTTTGTATGTTCATTTTCAACAAAGCCATAAGGAAAAGAATGGTTGGTACCTGTTGGACAAACATAATTAAAAACAAAATCTTCTCTTAACCCAGAAATCCTCTTCACAAAGGAAAGAAAACACACTTATTAATGAATAAGCATTAAACAGAATGTGCCACACATGACAGACAATTTGCTAAGATATTGCAGACAGAAAGGAATCACATCCCATTATAGAGTCAAGCAGATATAACAATAACTGATTCTTAAATAAGAGGACTTGACAATATCATTTGTTACACATATTTTCATCCTAACTTTACCTGGTAATTGGGGTGACCATCTGTGTTAGATAAATTGCTTTATCCAGAGAAAAATAAACTTCTCATCTCTTTATAGCAAGAGGTAATTTTGCAAATTTGAATAAGATGCCAAATGAGAGAGAGGGCAAGATGGCGGAGAAGTAAGGAGCTCCGTACTTGCACTCGCGCCCATACATCACACAGAAAAGATCTGAAGCCATTGGAAACCTTACAAAACCTGAGAGATTGGGAGAAAAAAGAC
>NW_024081271.1:1139484-1153800 GCF_003009895.1 Hyaena hyaena | reverse complement strand
CGAGTGCAAGTACGGAGCTCCTTACTTCTCCGCCATCTTGCCCTCTCTCTCTAATATTGACTTTTATATCCTTCAATTTACTGAATATATTCGAAGGAGTTTTTTTTGGTGATGTTTTAGTGTTTTTATATATAACATCATGTCATCTATAAACAGACAATTTAATATTTTCCTTTCTGATTTGGATGCCTTTTTTTTTTCCTGCCTAATTGATCTGGCTAGGATTTCCAGACTATGCTAAATAAAAGAGGGAAGAGTAAGCATCATCATCTTGTTCCTGACCTTAGAGGAAATGCTTTCAGCTCCTTTGCACTGAGTGTGTTGTTAGCTATGGTCTTGTCAGATATGGGCTTTATTGTGCTGAGATACGTTCCCTCTCTGCCCACTTTGTTGAGAATTTATCATGAAAGGGTGTTGAATTTTGTCAGATGCTTTTTCTGTATTGAGATATTATCTGATTTTATCCTTCATTTTGTTTATATGAGGCATTACATTGATTGATTTGTGGGTGTTGAACCATGTTGTATCCCTGGAATAAATCTCACCAGATCATTTTAATGTACTGTTGAATTCACTTTGCTAATGTTTTGTTGAGGATTTTTGCATTCTCTTAATAGAACTCTTAATGATCTCTTCCTTAGGTCAGACTCTTTTACTCCTTTCTTCATGTGTTTTTGAGATACTATCTGTATAATATTTTGTAAATAAAAGTAATAATATGGTGAGACATAGTTATATAAAATTATCAAGTCTGTGAAGTGGGAGAAACCTCTATTCTTAGGATTGCTTATGGTTCATGTTGTCTTCATTGCTACATAATTGACCTTGGTCTTTACTGTTTACTTGTAATGGATTTCTGTGTTTCTCTTATATATACATATATATATATATATATATATACATATATAAATATACCTATGTATATGGACATAGATATAAATAACTTTAAAGTATAATATTTTACTGGTATACAGATTTGCTTTAGCTTTTTTCTTTTTCTTCCAGCTTTCTATCAGCAATTTACCAGTCAATTATGCTATACCTATAACTATAATGGAACACTGTAGGAAAGCTCCTGAAATATATTTGGTGCAGTCTCTACCCTCAAGGAGCTCAGGAAATAGAAGAATTTTCTGTTTTCTTCCCTGCCAGCCTAGATCATGGATATTGGAAAATTAAATGTCATTCGCCTGTGTTTAAGTCAAAGGAGAACATTGATGCACCCTGTTAGAATATTTACAATCTCCCTGGGTCCTCCTCCCACCCCCCCACACCCCATCCCCACCTTCTCTTTCTCTCTCTCAGAGAGAGACAGGAGGAAATGAGTCCTCAAAAGGCTTTTGCCCCATAATTTACACCCTCTGTGCTTGATGTCCCTAGGGATTCCTTGAAAGTGAAAGGTCATGACAGACTCAAGTTTTCTTGAAGCACCAGTGCTGAACCTGGGATCTATTCCATTCACCTATACAGGTGATATATCCTCCTGATTTCTAGGTGAGCCCTGGAAATGCCTAATAACACCTGAATGTGTAATCCTAGAAAAACTGACTGATTTTATCTAAAATATTCTATCCTAAAGTTCAATGAGAAATTCAAAATAAAAATAGCTCATATATGTTGAATGCCTACTCACTGTCAAGATTTAGTGAACACTCTTTACTTGTATTAAGGTTTAATCCACGTAAAACTTTCTAAATTGATATCATCTTGTATTCCTCATTTTGTAGATGAAGAAAGAGGCATGGGCAAGTTATCTATCTTTCCCAAGACCTAACCTAGTGAAGTTTCAGAGCTGGAATTTGAATTCAGTTCAAGATGGGTCTTGAGCCCAGATTCTGAACCCCTGTGTTAAGTGCCCTCTGCTTTGAAGGGACACTATCTTGTCTGGATCCAGAGACAAAAATAGAGGACTTGATTTTGAGGGGTTACATGATTGACCTGTAACATTTAGCAGTTTTAAGTTTCTGGCTCAGATAATTATTTATGGAAATGATTGAGGAAATATGAAGAGTATTCAGGCTGTTTGGAATGGATGAAGGTAAAGAAGGTGCCAGCCCAAAGGAATGACTTATGAATGGCCTCAGATGTATAAAAGAATCACCTCCAATGCCTAAAACCTTTATTCCTGTTTTCATGTCTTTACCTTAAGGCATTGACACCTGTTAAAGTGCAAAATACCTTAGTAGATGGGGAAATATGGTAAAATAATATAACAACTTGCAGAACTACAAAAGTTATAAAGTATCAGAGACTTTCACAGTGGCGTCTTAGGTCTGGTGCTCTGGAAGCAGAGCCTGAGACGGGAATCCTGTGCAAGTCCTGTAGAGAGAGAGTACTCTCACTTAGTTGAAACCTGTGAGGCAAGTTGAAGACAGAACCGGGAAAGGACAGCCTTGGTCTGTTCCTCTGGGGGCTCTGGAACAAGTATTCTCCACATGGTTGAGTAAAGGGACTAACCTTCTGTACATCAGGTAAGTCAGTTATTGCCTTGTCCCCTGACCACTCCCCACTCCCCCAACCATTGAGTGTAACCTCCTTAGGCATTTCCAGAAGTCGTGACTCCTGGTAGCTGAAAATAATTACCCAGGAGTTACAGCTATAAGTAATTGGCAGCTACATTCACGGCAGCTGGGGAATGAGTGATTGATCCTATAAAGGGAAAGGTGGTGGCGAGGCAGGCCAATGCCATCTACCACAAAAGAACAAAGTGTTGAAAGAAAAGACAAAAAAGATTAATTCTACCTAGTGGAGATGGAGTTTTTAGTCATTAACAACATAATGTGAATAAGGCACTCAAGAGTTAAATTTAGTATGGATGAGTGTGTGTGTGTGTGTGTGTGTGTGTGTGTGTGTGTGTGTGTGTGAAAAAGAGAGACCATTAAATGGCAAAAAGGGGAAAAGTTGGGATGATCTATTTCAAAAACCGGTTCTGGTATTTAATAAGTTGAATTATGCAGACTTTCAAAATCATTCATCAGAATAGAAATAAGTAATGTTGATTTGATGGCTAGATTAGTTACATGGTTTCCCCCCCCTCCCAGAAGACCATACTTTAAAAACAGTTTTATATATTTCTTATGTTATTGTTGTTTACATGGTAACTTTGTGGCCTTAGCCTATTAAGCACATGGCACGACCACAGGTTATCTTTTGACAGGCTGCTATATAATTGAGATTGTCCTCTCTGCACACATCCCAGATCAACCAGCGTGAGAAATGAATACCTCCCTGGAGGGCAAGATAGGCAAGGGATAGAGATCACTGGAAATACACCCTGGGAAGCCTTCCACCAGCCTTGTAGATAACATGCCTAGGAAAGGACAATCTTTCCACCAGCACTACTAGCAGAGAGCTTTGGAGCACAAGTGCTTGTTGAAAAATAACCTGATTTAAAACATTCCTCCATTGTTTGCTGGCTCTACCATCTGGTTCCACACTTACCAGAGCACTATTAGCATAATTAAATTAGCACTTTCCTGCCTCACCTTCCTGTGTTCTGGCATGTACTGTAACTAATATATCTATTTGGGGGAGGGACACTATTTTTGACAAGGTATTTATAAAATGAAGTTAGTAACATTCCTTATTAATTTATTGTGAGATAAAGGATAAGCAATTTAATGATCCTTAATGATTTTTCAAAGGGAAAAGAGAAAAAAAGTCAAGCTGATTGTTAGTACCGTGATGTTGTTCTGTTTTTTCTTTCTTTCTTTCTTTTCTGATTTTTTTTTTTTTGCCAAAACACGGATAAATTAAGTGACTGTAAATTTTCAACAACAATGAATAAGCTGATGAAGATCAAGGTGATGCCTTTAAGTGCTCATCAGATTCCAGGCTTGGGGCCAGCCTTCTTGTATAGCACTTGTGATCTGTTTTCTCCTGCCAGAAACCTTTCCCTCCCCCCCGAGTCCTGTTTTGCTTAGCATCTTAGACAAATCATGATTCAAATCATACACATTATTTTTTAATATGATAATACTTAGCAGTACTTTCTGAAACTCAGCAGCTTTACATTTTTTTTCACAGAGAACACCAGCTTCTTGATCATGATAACCATAATTATTGCAGTAGGATATTTATGACCTTGGTTTCAACTATTTGCTTTGGCTAGAGCTTCAGTTTCTGTACCAGAGTCATAATCTTAAGTATCTCACAGAAGGACCAAATAAGAAATGAAAGTGAGCTACATTTAATTTTGACAGGTGTTGACTTTGTTTCCTCAAATAAAACATCACTAGAACTCTGGCAGTTGTGACATTGCAGCAAGTGAACAGCGTTCATTCAAGGCAATTATTTGGGGAAAGGAAAAAAAAAGCTCTCTCAAAAGATAGTGATAACTGAAAATTACGTTAAAAATTTTGCAATCACTCTACAACCTTATAAAGCAGCATTATTTCCAATTAAACTATCATCTCGATTCTAATTCCTCCTGTTACCATGGGCCAATATTTCTACTTTGCGATTTCTCTGCAATTAAATTACTTCTTAGGTTCCTTCAATCACTGTTGCCACTTGCTAATCTCCCATCGGTCCTCTAGGGCTGGGCTCTGACTTGGTTCAGGCTGTTGATTTTCTAAAAGCTGACTTGGGCGGGTATCAGGCATAATGTGTCGCTTGACTCCTTTGGGATCTCTTGACCCTGTGCCTTTTCCCAACTTCCTCCTTACTTAAGTGTGCTCAGTCCCTCTCTTCCAGTGGTTTCTGGCTTAATTTTCTTTGCTTTTAAGTCTCCTGCTTATTCTCCTTCGGATTGGTCTTGGGCTCATTCTTTGCTGGCCTTCCTTAAATTGATGCTTCTCCCAGGTTTCTTATGGTTCTTCTGTTCTCACTTTATATAGTATAGGAATTAAAAGCTTTAGGAATTAAAAAGTTTAAGTCCTAACTTTGTTACTTACTAGCTCTATTACTTGGAGAAAGTTACATTTTTAGAGGCTTTCTTTTATTATTTATAACTTAGAAGTTATAATACTTATTCCATCCTGAACAACATCCTGTGAGTTAAGTGATATTTTTTAAAAAGTTATCTGCACGTGGGCACCTGGGTGGCTCAGTTGGTTAAGTGTCTGACTTTGGCTCAAGTCATGATCTCACAGTTCGTGGGTTTGAGCCCCGCTTCAGGCTCTGTGCTGACAGCCAGCTCAGAGTCTGGAGCCTGTTTCAGATTCTGTATCTCCCTCTCCCTCTGACCCTCCCTTGCTCACCTTGCTCATGCTGTGTCTCTCCCCCCATCTCAGAAATAAATAAAACATTAAGAAAAAATTTTAAGTTATCTGCACAGTACTGGTATGTAGAATAAACTCATAAACAATGGTCATTATGGTTTTATCTCTGAAAAAGTATTATTTATAGTCACAAGCTATACATTTATCAAGGCAAGGGTGGTTCATGTTTTGTCCTGTCTCAGCACTGGAAGAGGTATATGACACACAGTACTTACTAGATGGTTGTTGAATGAATGAATATCCAAAGAAAAACCTTTCACTAAAATACTGACTCTAGAATTTAATTAGCTGTGGTGTTTCTCAACCTAACTCTAAATCTCTCTGGATCTGTGTTTCTGAAGAGCCTAAGTAACGTCATCTTGAGATTAAGGCCTCCATTAAGAGCAAGCTCGGGCTGCACGTAGCCCCAGTTCCTCAGATTGCTCAAGGCTAAAGCCATCCTCAGACCACGCTCAGATCAGCTAATCAAAAAACATTCCTGTGGTCTGAGTCAAGGCTGGGAACTGCAGACAGTTATTTTATACAAACTAGCCAATTTCTCACCGCTTGCCTGAACCCCACGTGGGCCCTTTGAACTACCTCATAATTGGTCATTTTCAAAGGATCCTCAAAAGTCATGATTGGGTCCCATCAAAAGTAATGAACACCTCACAGATACTGAACGGTCAAAGCTGTTACCCTGTGTGCTGTACAATTGTAACTGGTGCTTATGTGATGATGCTATACGTCCAACGTGTGCACTGTAACACCCCTATCCCTTACCCCATTAAAACCCTACTCGCTATTGTTCGGAGCTTCACCTTGCTGCCACTACACAGGTAGGCGGGTGAGCCCCTGCTCGAGCTTGTAATAAAGATCCTTTTGTATTTGCATCGGTGCCGGCTCCTTGGAGGTCTCTGGGACCCGCGATTCGGGCACAAGTTTCCAAGCTCTTACTCTGTGTCCCTCTGGACACATGAAGCTGAACCTGTCCATGAGCCTGCTCCTTCCCCAAACTGTGTCTTCTATTCCTGTGATAGCGCCCATTAACCAGACACCATCCTATTCTCCCCTTTGCCTTCACCTCCCAGATCTAGCTGGTTCTCAAGTTCTAGTTATCGCCTCCCTTCTATTTCCACAGAACTTGCCTGAGTTCAGACCTACCCTTCTTCATATGCATTATGACTCCAGCATTAAGACTAGCCCCTTTTCTTACAGTTATGTCAAACAGCATTCCCTATCCTGTCCCTAGTGCAAGCTTTATGAAACTCAAAATCATCCAAGTAGTACAAATGAAATAACTGAAGCTGCTGTTGACTGAGGGGCTGCACGTATTCTCGCAGTTAGCCAGGGGGCTGAGTTTAGAGTTTAGACCAATTCTAGAATTAGGCTTCCCGCTGCAAGTGACTGAGCAGCTGCGATTGACCTCAGTGGCTCCCCATTACCAGATACATGCCAGGAATCCAGGAAATTTTTTTTAAAGCACCGAATTTTTATGTAAGAAAAGTTGGAGACACCTTTTCATTATTGTATCAGTTGAAGAAATGGAAACGCCACACAATATTTAAGTCCTAGAATCACAACAGTGGCAGCGCCTGTGTGAGTTCTCAGATCTGAATCGTGAGTCTGCTTCTTTCTTCTTGACCCTCACCGCTTCTCTTTATTTACAAATGTGCATGTGAGAAAAAATGCTTCTCTCTAAAGATCTAGGGGTAAGAGTGAAAATAAGAACCCAGATAATAAAGTGCAGCTACAAAAGGGAGCCCACTTAGTTTGGAAAAACCATTACTGTATCAGAATGATGTATCTGCAAGTGACTTGCATGAACATATTTTATGAGCCCGCCAGCATGTTTTTTGTGGTTCCCTGCAGCAGATACTGCTCTTTTATTACTCGTTAGCCACTTAAAATCCAGCCCAATATTAACAGTACTAAAAGAGCAAGAAAATTTATTTTAAAGAAAAAGGCTACATTCTTCTAAAGCGGAGTCATAATATTAATACTTAAAATGCATAGCAACATGCTGGGAAAATGGGATAGTTATTTAGATATATTATAAAATGTAGCCCACCACTTTGATGTGATTCACTACTATTTCACCAAACCAATTTAACAGTATCCTGTAGAGAGGGAATAGTGCAATTAAAATTAGTAACAGAGATTTTCACATGGATAGATCTAAATCAGGGTAGGTTGATAATGAATTAAGTAATTTTGCTTCCTTGTGAAGTCTTCCCCAAAAGTGAAGGAGCCAGGGTAGAATTCATGTTTAAGGGACCTGTCTACAAACAGCATTGTGACTTGACTGCCAGTGTTCCCCAGGCGTTTTTCTCCTTTTCTTCTTTATTTTTTCTTGTTGGCCTTTGATGAAGGAAATTAGTATGTAGTCACAATAAATTAGGATAATTTGATTATTTGATCAGGTGGCCCCGTTTCACTAAAGGCCAGATCCTTTCAAAACGTAATCTCACCAATCTAATTTTTAAGAAATCGGGGCCGCCTGGGTGGCTCAGTCGGTTGAGCATCCAACTTTGGCTTTGGTCATGATCTCACGGTTCGTGGGTTTGAGCCCCGTGTCATGCTCTGTGCTGATAGCTAGCTCAGAGCCTGGAGCCTGCTTCAGATTCTCTGTCTCCCTCTCTCTCTGACCCTCCCCTGCTCACGCTGTCTTTCTCTCTCTCAGAAATAAATAAAGATATTTAAAAAAAATTTAATTTTTTTAGGAAATCAGAACCACAAAACTACATGTGAATCTTTAGATACTTCAATTTTCTATAACTTTTCAGTGTCAAAGCACACCATGAAGTTATTCTCATCTTTCTAGTACATCGTTTCATATGAAAACAACAAAGGTGTCTATACTGGTTTCACCCTAGTGGATTTGCTATGGGTTGATGCCTGCAGCTTCCTGCTTCCTATCCTGAGGCTGATTGTGCCAGCATTGGGGTGCGGGGTGCAGGCACTATATATTGATGACTATATTAGCCCTGGACCTAAGATTAGTTTATAATCATCATTTGTGGACTGAAAGTAGGATTAATTTGCCCTGAGGAATTTGATAAAAGAGCTATGAATGCACTATTCCTATGACTTGCAGAAAGTATTACAAATGTACTTACCAGGGGAACACTGAAAAAGTGAGCGTGGAGGTGAATGCAGTTACCTCAACAGTTAGAAGGAATTAATTTTTCTTCAGTCACCATGGCTATCAGCTAGGTTTATGCACAATGTCCTACAGGCCTTACCTGAACCAGTGATCTTTTGCCATGTCAGAAGTGCCTACGAAACCAAACATTTATTCTGATCCCCTGATCTCCCTGCTGTGAACGATGATTTTTATCTCCAAGAATGCTATTCCAATTTTAAGAAAGTGATGTGGTTTATTAGAAAACTCATGGATTTCCAAGCCAGAAAAACATTGATTCTAGGATGAATCTCAAGTTGATCATTTACTAACTCTGAGATCCTAGATAAGTAACTTATTTGTTTATTTTTAATGAACTTTATGTAGTTCCTTCATCTGTAAAATGAGTATAGTAATGGTAATTAATTTCACAGATTTTATTGTGAGGATCAGACAAAATGAACATAAAGGACTGGCATATAGAAAACACTTATAAACTATTATAAACATAAATTATGATGATTATTTTCTCATGCCTTACAGTAAATGATGATATGATAGCAGAGTATCTGTAAACATACAAATATTCTTCTCCTAGAAATTTTTGTTTGTTTCTTCTAGGTAGAGTTCTGGTCTTCTGAAAGAGTAGTTGGTATAATAGAAGATGGCCATGTTTGTCCCTTCATTAGTTTCATGCTTTCAGAAAGCCTACTGTGTGTCAGGTATTTGGAATACAGAAGTGAAAATAACAAAGCCATGCCTCCCTTAAGCTTACATTTCTTGGCGAGGAGAAAGTAGGAAAATACACATGTAATGCCATGATCAATGCTATAAAGAAACATCAAGCAGTGTGAGGGGGCTAGAGAGCAATATGGGATGACATTTAGATAGTGTGCCAAGTATTTTTTTTTCTTACAGAAAAAAATCCAAAAACACAGAAATGCCAGACATTAAAAAAAAAAAAAACAAAACAAAACATTTTGACTGTAGAGAATTACTTGATTCTCAGGGGATGTAATCAAGTAGGGTGGCATTGTGGTCAAATGGAAGAAGCATGGATGTTGGAAAGCAGGAAACCTTATTTCTAGTCCCACCTATGGCACTGATTAGCTGGTACAATATGCAATTCACTTTTTCTGAGCTTCAATTTTTTATTGGTCAAAACTACCATGTGTTTATTGAATGCCTGCTATGTGCCAGGTATTTGGAATAGGGAAATGAATATAACAAATCCTTGCTTTCATGAAATTTAATTTTTGTCAGAGATCATTGAACATATATACATTATCAGTGATGGATGGTATAAAAATAAAAGGCAGGGTGAAGGAATGGGATGCTATAGTGAATGGCCTTTTAGATGGTATTCCTAGTATTTAATGCCTCTCTGATGGGTAATATTAAAGTAAGAATCTCAGTGAAATGAGGGGGCAAGTGATACAGAACCTTGGGAAGAGATAGAGGGACCAGCATACCGAGCCATCATGGGAATGGGATGGGCCAAATGTAGGGAAGGCAAGGAGGTTGGTGATGCTGGAGGCAAACAAGAAAGGGGTGAATGGGAGGAGATGAGGTTGCAGCTGTAGCCAGTGCCACACATAGGCTTTGGATTTGGTCTAAGAAGGAAGGGGGCCACTGATCGGTTTCAGGTGGGGATAGACATGATCTGAATTATGAAAAGAATCACTCTAGTTGCTGTGTAGCAAATGTACTGGGTAGGGCCAAAGTGGAAGCAGAGAGACTAGTTCAAGAGACTATTTGCTGCACAGGTCTACATGAAGGAGTAGGGTAGCCTATGCTAAGGTGCCAGGAAGGAGGTGAGAAGTAAATGTTGAAGGTTAAGTCTACCATGATCTGATAGATTGGATATGGATTTGAGAGAACGAAAGGAGTCAAGGCTGCTCCAAAGCTTTTGCCTGAGCTACAGAGAATAGTGGTAATTCTGGGAATCCAGAATTCAGTTTTTTACAGGTGAACACTGAAGAGCTGTTGTGTCAAGACAGTTCCATTTGAGTCTGTAGTTAGGTAGGAAGTAGGGGGATAAACATTTGGGAGTTATCAGTATATATCTGATATATTTACAGCCAGGGGGCTGGGAAGGTAGCCTTTAGGACTCTCCAGTGTTTATAAATCAAAACTGGATGACGATCTAGCCGAGGTCTATTAGAAGAAGACCCAAACAGTGATTTGGTAGGGATATTGGGACATTGTGGAGTCCTGCAAGCCACATGAAAAAGTATCTGAAGGATATGGGGAAAGGAAAGGGCAAAATAAGAGTAAAAAGAAAGAATTTTATGAAAGGTACCAAAAATTAGGAGAACTGTGTCAAAGATATGAAAACCACTATTCCAACAATTCTCATAGCTTACCTTAATTTTATAATCTGCTGTAAATAAATAGGTACTCATTTACTAATTGCTTAAAGATTGAGTATATCACAAAAACATGAATAACAAAGGAAGGAGAGTAACACATTTAAAATAGAAGTGTCCTAAATTCAGTAATTTTCAACTCAAATATATCATACTACATTTTGAGGCAAATGCGTTTCCCTTAAAAATATAAAGAAGCTCAACATAAAATTTTAATGAAAGTGTGTATGTAATTTATATGAGCAGGAAGGATGTGAAGATTTCATTTGGAAGAACAGGGTAGTAATAGATATGAAAAGAAGCCTACACATCACAGTTAAATGAGGTCAACTCTGTGGAATAATTTTGTTGTAAATATTTCTATGTTACAAAGCTGATTCCTAAGCAAAAGCCTGAGTACTTTTCAAACTTTGCCATCCATCAAAACCAACTGGAAATTTTATTAAACAAAGATTTCTGGGCCCCACACTCAGGGTTGCTAATTCATTAAGTCTGGTTTTGGCCCAAGTACCTGCATTTCTAACAAGTTCCTAAAATATCTGTTTCTGGTGGCCCCAAGATCATATTGTAGGAATTCATGTATAAATAACTTCCTATGGATAGAAGTCTTCTTTGTTAGGTTTATGAAATGCAATAATAATAATGGACTACTTCATATTCTCCATTTAATAATGTGCCAGGCACCATCCAAATCATTTTGAGCTGATCATCTCATTGAATATTCAAACAAACCTATGAGACAGGTTTCGTTTTACGTATATGAAAACTGAGGTTCTAAGGAGTTGAATAACTTGCCCAGAGTCATCAGCTAATGACTTATGAAGCTGATAATAAAACTTGATGTCTGCCAGAAAAATCCGGTCTAGAGCCTTGCTCCTTAAACTGTGCATCAGTATTGGTATCACCTGAAAACCAGTTAAAAATGTAGGATATGCCCCCACCCCATCCCAGAATTCATCAATTAGATGGTTTTCTTGCAGCAGGGTCCGTGGATGATTTGTGTGTACACTGAAGTCTGAGAACCATAGGTGTAGAGGGCTATTAAGAATTATTCTGAGCAGGAAGGCTATCGAAAGAACAGTGAGGGCAAGGAAGAGTCTAGAAAAAGTGATAGTTGGGATTTTGTGTGCTATAACATCAGAATGCAAGGCATGCTACCCTGGAAATTGACTTATAGAGATGTTTGAAGTATGCAGGTTGAACCACACAAAACTGCCACTATTAAACTGGTTTTGACCTGTAAAAATAGCAAATGGAAATGCCTAAAGATAGATGGCAAATGAGTAATGCCGGCTGATGTGCTTTATTGAGAACAAATTCAAAGAACCAGAATCCTAACACTGAGTGTAGGCAAACCTGTATGTTGAATGGTTGTAACTTGTTAGATTGCAGTTCTTGAGCACAGGCTTGGAGTCTCAGCATATGTGAACCTTCTCTCTTAGTGGTGGTATGTTACCAACGATAGGTATCATAGCCATGTGCCCCATTTGACTGGGATCATTACCTGTTTTCACCTATTTATCCCAGGGTAATTATCAACAAACCCCTTTTACTCTCAAAAGGGTTGCACTTCCAGTGATAAAATGTGTGGTCACCCAAATAATAAGAAAATTAGTAAAAAAAATTAATTCTTAAAAATATAAAAAATATATATAATACATATGTTAAAACAATAGCAAGATTGGGTGTGGAATATTTAAGACTTACGCATTAATGATCTAAAATAAAAGAAAGATTGTTGATCATAGTTTGTCCTAAGATTTTTAAATAATCATCCATAATTCAATAGTGGAAAGACATATGATGAGCCTCAGAAGGACCTGGGTTTTGGTCATAATTTGATCATTCAGAATCTGGACAAATCAGTGGAATTCTCTGGGTCTCTGTTTCCTTATCTATGAGATAGAAATAGTAAAGTCAATTCCACTGGTCTCAAAGGCTTGCTGTGTGGATTATATGCTATAAAGTAATGGGAAGCATTTTAAAAGCAATAAGGATCTACACATAGTGTTATTACTGAGTCAATATCATGCTGTAGAGAAAGGAAAAATAAGGGAGCAAACAGGCAAATTTTGATGAAATACAAAACAGAGATTGTTGGGGCGCCTGGGTGGCTTAGTCGGTTAAGCGTCCGACTTTCGTTTAGGTCATGATCTCACGGTTCGTGGGTTCGAGCCCCGCGTCGGGCTCTGTGCTAACTGCCAGCTCAGAGCCTGGAGCCTATTTTGGTCTGTGACTCCCTCTCTCTCTGGCCCTCCCCTGCTCACGCTGTGTCTCTCTCTCTCTCCTAGAAATAAATAAAACTTAAAAAAAAAAAAAAGAGATTGTTAATGATTTAAATGAAACCACCAGAGATAACTGTTAGGTTCATAGCTCGTCCCTTTTCTTCATACGAGGGATGGCCACTCATTTTTAGTGAATTGTGTTTGGTAAATATTCTGCCTATCTTAATACACCTTAAGTGTGCCCCCTAATTAACAATTTAAATCAACATGAATTTATAAGAAGTGAAAATACACACCTAAACTTACTATGAGACTATTATTCCAAATATTATTTTAAATTCTCTCTGAAATGAAGTATTGACTTCTGTCTGTAACTGAATTTGTACTTCTGATTAAGGAGGTAAGAGTTCATTTGATACTTCTACTCTCCTTTTGATAATGAGGCTGTATACATTTCTTGTCTGAGTGTGTTTGGGGAACAATTTGTTTAGTAGTCGGTGGCATACTTCCTGTTTCTAGATTTTTATCTTTTTAGGGTAAGATAGCAAACAAGGCAAAGACTGGCTGTCAGCAAATTGTCATGGGACCTGGATGTGGTGGGGTTCCTGGATTTCCTGCTGACCTTAGGAAACCTGTTGACACTAATCTTTAGAGTCTTGTGATAAATGTGTTAAGAAATAGGTTTTTAACTGCACAGCAAAGGAAACAACCCACAAAACTAATAGGCAACCAACAGAATGGGAAAAGATAGTTGCAAATGACATATCAGATAAGGGGTTAATATCCAAAATCTATCAAGAACTCACCAAACTCCACATACAAAAAACAAACAACCCAGTGAAGAAATGGGCAGAAGATATGAACAGACACTTCTCCAAAGAGGACATCCAGATGGCCAACAGACACATGAAACGATGCTCAGCGTCCCTCCTCATCAGGGAAATACACATCAAAACCACACTGAGATACCACCTCACGCCGGTCAGAGTGGCTAATATAAGCAAATCAGAGAACTCTAGATGCTGGCGAGGATGTGGAGAAACAGTGCACCCTCCTACACTGTTGGTGGGAATGTAAACTGGTGCAGCCCCTCTGGAAAACAGTGTGGAGGTTCCTCAGGAAACTAACAATAGAACTCCCCTATGACCCAGCAATAGCACTGCTAGGAATTTACCCAAGGGATATAGGAATGCTGATGCATAGGAGCACATGGACCCCAATGTTCATAGCAGCACTCTCCACAATAGCTAAAACATGGAAAGAGCCTAAGTGTCCATCAACAGACAAATGGATCAAGAAGATGTGGTTTATCTATACCATGGAATACTACATGGCAATGAGAAAGAATGAAATCTGGCCATGGGTAGCAACATGGATGGACCTTGAGGGTGTTATGC